>NW_027492786.1:317500-500627 GCF_021521415.1 Bidens hawaiensis
TGGGCATCGTGTAAACGTTTAGTCTTTTCTTTGTAAGACCAGGAATTTTCATATGCCAGTGCTCTTAGTTCTTCGACCTCGTGAATTTGATCTTCTCGGTTTTTACCGGCAGACATTAGATCAAAATTCACTGCTCTTAGAGCCCAATACGCTTTGTGTTTTAGTTCTACGGGTATATGACATGCCTTCCCATAAACAAGTTTGAATGGTGTTGTTCCTATGGGGGTTTTGTATGCCGTCCTGAGGGCCCACAAAGCGTCATCTAACTTTTCTGCCCAATTTTTGCGATTCATTCCTATGGTTCTTTCTAGGATCCTTTTAATTCCCCGATTCGAGACTTCTACTTGCCCACTGGTCTGAGGGTGATATGGTGTTGCCAGTCTGTGGTGAACCCCATGTTGTGCTAAGACTTTGTCCATCTGAGCGTTACAGAAGTGGGTACCTATGTCGCTGATTAGGGCTTTCGGAGTACCGAATCGTGAAAATAACTTTTTCAGAAATCGTACAACTACTTAAGCATCGTTAGTGGGAAGAGCTTGGGCTTCTACCCATTTAGACACGTAGTCGACTGCTACAAGGATGTACTTATTTCCGAATGAGTTAGGAAATGGGCCCATGAAATCTATTCCCCATACATCAAAGACCTCACAAAATTGAATGCCTTTTTGAGCTATCTTATTTTTGGCTGAGATGTTTCCGGCTCTTTGACAAACATCGCATGCTTGGATCAAAGCATGTGTGTCTTTATATATGGTGGGCCAGAAAAATCCTGCATCAAACACTTTTCTGACCGTAGTGGCGGGTACCGTGGTGCCCACCAGTAGGTCCTTCATGACAGTGTTTGAGAATATCTAAGGCTTCCTTGCCTGATACACACCTACGAACAACCTGATTGGCCCCTATCCTAAACAAGTAAGGGTCTTCCCAGAAGTAGAACTTAAGGTCGGAGAATAATTTCTTCCATTGTTGATGAGTTAGCCCTTTTCTTAGGATTCTACAAGCCAGATAGTTTGCGAAGTTGGCAAACCAAGGACTTTCGTCCTTTTCCTGCATGATCGCTTGGATATGCATGAGAACTTCATGTGGAAAATTATCAGTGATAATTTCCTCATGATGTTCCTTTGATGTTGGGCATTCTAAGCGTGAAAGATGGTCTGCGGCTACATTCTCTGCTCCCTTTTTGTCTTTAACTTTTTTATGTCGAATTCTTGGAGTAGTAGAATCCATCTGATAAGTCTGGGTTTGGCATCCTGCTTGTTGAAGAGGTCACGTATGGCGGCATGGTCGGTGTAAACTGTGGTTTTGGAAAGAACTAGGTAGGATCTAAATTTTTCAAAGGCAAATACTACAGCTAGTAACTTTTTCTCTGTTGTGGTGTAATTTTCTTGCGCATCGTTCAGAGTTTTACTTGCATAGTAAATTGGGTGAAAGTGTTTTTCTTTGCATTGTCCGAGTACGGCTCCAACTGCAAAGTCACTTGCATCGCACATGATCTCGAATGGAAGGGTCCAATCGGGTGTAGTCATGATTGGTGCGTTGACAAGTTTGTTTTTTAATATGTTGGATGATTCAACACATTCTTCAGAGAAGACGAATGGTGCATCTTTCTCCAGAAGTTTGGTCAGAGGTCTAGCAATTTTGGAGAAGTCTTTTATGAAGCGGCGGTAGAAGCCTGCGTGACCTAGAAAACTTCTAATGGCTCTGACTGAAGTTGGTGGTGGAAGTTTGGATATGGTTTCTATTTTGGCCCTATCAACTTCTAGTCCTGCTTGGGATATCTTGTGACCTAGAACGATGCCTTCTTTGACCATAAAATGGCATTTCTCCCAGTTGAGTACTAAGTTTACTTCTTCACACCTAGCCAACATTTTGTCTAGGTTTTTCAGACAATGATCGAAGGAGTCTCCAAAGACTGAGAAATCGTCCATGAAAACTTCCATAGAGTGCTCGATCATTTCATGAAAGATGGCCACCATGCAACGCTGGAAGGTGGCTGGAGCATTACATAATCCAAATGGCATTCTTCGGTAGGCGAAGGTTCTATACGAGCATGTAAAGGTGGTTTTCTCCTGATCCTCTGGAGCGATGGGAATTTGAAAGTATCCGGAGAATCCATCAAGAAAACAGTAGAAAATTTTTCCAGATAATCGCTCAAGCATTTGGTCAATAAAAGGAAGTGGAAAATGATCTTTTCTTGTGGCGTCATTAAGCTTCCGGTAGTCAATGCAAACTTGCCAGCCTGTAATGGTCCTCATTGGTATAAGTTCGTCCTTCTCGTTCATTACAACTGTCATTCCTCCCTTCTTAGGTACTACTTGAACTAGACTGACCCAAGGTGAATCTGAGATTGGGTAGATTAATCCGGCATCAAGTAGTTTGATTACTTCCTTCTTCACCATATCTTGCATGTTGGGACTGAGACGTCTTTGATGTTGGACCACGGGTTTGTATTCTTCTTCCATGAGGATTTTGTGAGTACAAAAAGAAGGACTAATGCCCTTGATATCCATGATCTTCCATGCGATAGCCTTCTTATGGTTTTTAAGAACCTTAAGAAGTTCGTCTTTCTCTTCTTTAGAAAGGTGAGATGAAATAATTACTAGGAGTTGAGAGTCTTTTTCTAGAAAGGCGTATCGAGATGGCTTGGTAGTTCTTTTAACTCTAAGGCTGGTGGTTCTTCGATTGATGGTGTTGATTTTTCATTGGATTCAGTGATCTCAAATACTACTTCTGATGATTCCTGATAGTTATTCACAATATTGAGATTATTGTTTTTTAAAATGGGGTTGGTACTAGTATCTGTTAAGATTTGTGTTTCTAATGAGGCATTAAGGGAAGATTTCCGAACATAGCAACTCACGATAGAATCGACGATGTCAACATAGTATAATGTGTCATCGTGATGTTGTGGATATTGCATAGATTTTCCTATGTCAAAAGTGATTGCCTCGTCATTGACCCTGAGAGTGAGTTTTCCGGTGCAAACATCAATAATAGCCTTTGCGGTGGCTAAAAAGAGTCTTCCTAAAATCAGAGGTACACTTTTGTCTTCCTCCATGTCTAGAATCACAAAATCTGCTGGGAAAACAAACTTGTCAATTTTGACAAGCATGTTTTCAACAATGCCCCGAGGATATTTAACGGATCGGTCAGCTAACTGAATGCTCATGCCCGGGCTTTGGTTCTCCTATCCCAAGTTTTGCAAAAAACGCATAAGGCATTAAATTAATACTAGCTCCTAGGTCAGCCAGGGCATTGCTAACAGACAAATTTCCTATGAGACAAGGGATAGTAAAACTCCCTGGATCGGTCATTTTTGGCGGCAGCTTGCTTTGGAGGACAGCTGAACATTCTTTACTCAAGGTGACATGCGAGAGCTCCTCCAGCTTCCTTTTGTTGATCAGCACTTCTTTGAGAAACTTTGCATAGTTCGGCATTTGAGCAATGGCTTCGACGAAAGGGATGTTTTTGTGGAGTTGTTTGAAGAGTTCTAAAAACTTCCCGTACTGAGCTTCCAATCTCTCTTGTTTCAGCCGTCCAGGGTATGGAATAGGTGGAACATAAGTTCGGACTAGTTCCTTAGGTTGTACGGTGCCGGTCGGGATCAGTCTTTCTTGCAGTTTCTCGGGGGATTCTTTTTCCATAACTGGTTCTGAAGTTGGTGAGGCAACAGTGGTTGTGCCACTTCTTAATGTAACAGCGTTGGCTGCTACATTTGGGTTTGTTATAGTGTTGCCTGAAGAGCGTCGGGTGATCTTTCTGACAATTGTCGGGCAATCTGTTCGATGTGAGTTTCTAGATACCGCAATGATGCTTGTTGACTTTTGAGGTCGGCTTCATGTTTTAACAATACTCCGTTGATATCAACATCTCTTGAGTCGGCCTTCTTCTCTACTTCATTTGTTTTGGTTATAAGTTGGATTAACATCTCTTCGATCTTTGAGTAGCTTGGGTTTTGATGGCTACTAGTAGGGGTGAGCAAAAAATGGTTCGGAACCATTAGAACCGAGGAACCGGAACCGAACCGTGCCTCAAAACCGCTAATGTGTGTACCGGTTCGGTTCTCGGTTCTCAGAATTTGCATTAAACGGTTCCCGGTTCGGTTTCGGGTAAAACCGGCGGTTCTAGACTTGAAACCGAAGAACCGAAATATTCAAAACGTTTTAAAGTTTTTTTACCAGTCCCCATTTTTTATAGAGTAACTTATTAACCGGCATTCATTCAATCATTTTTTAATTAAAATCTCCTTTCTTTACGTTCAAGAACTAGCAACCATGATCAATTTTGATTTAAGCTATCAAGGTAATTTAGTATAAAATGATATGATCTTCCATTAATCAATCGTTTCTAATGACTTATTTAACTTCAACACTTTAGTTTTAATAAAAAATATAACGGATTTTCATGTTGTAATCTAAATTAGTTTTAGCGTGAAAGAAGACATACTTGTATAAACTTGTTTTGCAATTTGCAAAGTTTGCATAACTCATTTGATAAATAAATGATCAAACCGGTTCTAGCCGGAACCGATTAGCAAGAACCGGCTTTTACGGTTCTGGAACCGAACCGGTTTACTATAATAGGTTCCTGTTCCGGTTCTATTTTTCACTCATTTTCGGTTCCGGTTCCGGTTCGGTTCTCACGGTTCTGAACCGTTGCACAGCCCTAGCTACTAGAACTTAGATCTTGGAATTGAGGTTTATGCTGGAAGGATTGATTCATCGGTCTTTTTTCGAATTCGGGTAAGGGTTGAGTGTTACCTCCGTCTTTCCAGCTGAAATTCGGGTGGTTTCTCCATCCTGGATTGTAGTTGTTGCTGAAAGCGTTGTTTTGTCGAGCGATGAAATCGACTTCTTCCATGGCCATGATGACTTGTTTGCAGTCACTCGTCTTATGATTTCCTCCACAAGGGTCACAGGTGAGTCTGGTTTTTGATAGCTCGGCTTGAAGTTGTTCGAATTTTTTAGAAAGGGCTTCAAGCTGTGCTGTGACAAGAGTGTTGGAATCAACGTGGTGTATTCCTTTGTGGGTAGGTGTAGATCTTGGTGGGTTGTAAGCGAAACTCTTCTTTGCGTCCTTCTCCAGGACTTCAAATGCTTCGTTAGGTGATTTGGATCCCAGATCTCCACCAGCGATCTGGTCGATGGCCTGTTTGTTTTGACTGGATTGTGCGTCAAAGAAAGTTTGAACTTGTAACTGTACGCTCAGTCCATGGTGTGGGCATCTTCTTAGAAGACTTTTGTATCTCTCCCATGCTGCGTGTAACGATTCATCATCATCGGTCCGGAATCCGGTAATGCTGGCTCGGTATTTGGCAGTTTTATTGGGCGGAAAATATTTGAGGAGAAACTGTTCAACCATCTGGTGCCAAGTGGTAATGGAACCAGAAGAAAAAGATTCTATCCATTCTAGGGCTTGGCCCCTTAGAGAGAAAGGAAAGAGTTTGAGTTTGATTTGATCTTCTGAACAGTTTTGGATTTTAAATGTTCCGAAGATTCGTAAGAATCGAGATATGTGAGGAAGAGGGTCTTCGTCAAGGAGACCATGAAATTGAACTGAATTTTCCACCATATTAATGGTGCTTGATTTGATTTCGAAATTTTCGGTGATTTCGGGTGGAGCCACTCCATTGCTATAGCCTTCGAGAGTTGGCTTGGCATACTGGCTCATGTTCGGCTCATTGTTCTGGGCCGCCTTCATTTCTTTGGTTTGATTTTCTCCTGATGTGGTGGCGTCTACTGATTCGTCTTTGATTACTTCGGCGGTTTCTGCTGTCCGTTTACGTGCTCGTCAACGAAAGAGTCGTTCCGGTTCAGAAATTGGAGAAACAAGCTCAGGCTCAAAAGTAGAGGACATACATGGGACTAAATCAAAATTAAACACTAAAGTAAAAGTTAGCTAGGATTAGTCTAAGTTAGTCTAATATTAAACTACAAGTTATGCTACGCTATTTTAAACTAAACTAAACTAATGTCTAAATTAAGTAAGCTAGAGTAAGGTAAGGTAAGTAAAGATAAAAAGTAGGCTAGCCGTAAAATTTATATATTTTAATATTTAATAAAAATAAAGGTAAAACAAAATAAAATAGAAGTTAAAACTTTGTACAAATATAGAAAATGATTAAATTAAAACTTGGATCGTTCTTAGAAACGTACAGTGTATCCCCGGCAACGGCGCCAAAAACTTGATGTGCGTGGTTCGCGGCTTGTATAAATATGATAGATTGGATATTTAGCTTTTGCACAAGATCGTGTTTTAGATTTATAAAAGTGATTTCTACAAAGACTAAACACACACAAAATAGGTAAGTGTACCTATCGTATATGTAGAATAGTATTGGTAAGAACCAAGTATCGATATGTGGACACAAATGTTTCTAATAATAAATCGTTGTTTCACTTCAATCGGAGGTTTTAATAATTTTGGGGTTAATTTTTGAACTTTTTATAAAATATAAATACTTATATATAATATATAGGTGACCAATATAAGAAATTCTAAGCGAGTTATTCAATTATGCGAAGGTTACCATCTAAGATCAAGAATCCACTCCATTTTATCATTGATAATTAATATTTAAACATGTGATAAACTTACCGTAGCAATATATGATAGATAGCTCCTTAAACCTTAAGTGAGCATCTTTGGCACTAAGGAGGTAACGTGCGCATTTTAAAGTCCACCCTTTCCTAATGTCACGCCACCTCAATGATGTCAATTTAAGTTGGCAAGTAGTTTCGTAAATTAGAAAGATTAGGATTGACTCCGATTTCTCAAATACCAATTCTAACAACTTCGGGTGGTTGTAGTTTAGTCACACAACCTCCCCTTGGTTGATTTATGTAGGTTATAATTACATATTCCTTTAACATATGATTTCTTTAGCTAATTTGATATCCTAAGCAAAGCCATTTTCGGATTACCAAGACTTAGAAAAATACATCATAACTTATATCTCATCATTTCTAAGTACAATATAAGGATCCATGTTTCGATAATGTATCAAAGTATTTCTATCTTTCAAGAACATGAATCGATCATGAACGATTGTCAATGGAATTGACAACCACCAACTTTGAATTAGTTGATTTAAGATGGTGAAACATTTCTCATCAAAAGATAATTGTAATATAACCATGTACTTTACTAGACTACATCACATGTCTTGATTAATTATCAAGTAAAACAAAGCTTCTTCATAGATTTTAGATGGTAAAAGGAGTTTAGCTCATAATGAGCATGATGATAAACATTAAGATGAATGATGATAACAAATACATGATTAAACTTGGAATGATATAACCAAATGTAGACGAATCTTCCTTCTTAATGATGTTGATGATGGTTGATGATGATGGCTGATGGTGATGACCTCCAAGCCTTCAAACTCTCCACTAAACCTTCTATGTGAGTGTTAGTGTGTGTATTTATAAGAGATAATCGGATAGAAATCTTTCAAGGCACACTCTTCAAATGGCACAAGAGCCTATATTTATAGGCAATCTGGAGTGAGAAGCACGACCCCGTGCTTAGTGGGCACGCCCACGTGCATTTTTATGACATGTGCCAGATTTATTTTGTCGTTTCTGGAATGTAGGCACGACCCTGTGCTTCCTGAGGCACGCCCCCGTGCTTTTTAATGACATGTGCTAATTCTTTTTGTCGTTTCTGAGAGGGAAGCACGGCCCCGTGCTTCCAAAAGCACGGCCCCGTGTCCAGCTGTTCACTATTTTGTCTTTTCTTGTAGATTTTTTTGTCTTTTCTGAAAAGTGACCAGAAGCACGGCCCCGTGCTTCCGAAAGCACAGCCCCGTGTTTCCCAAAAGCACAGCCCCGTGTTTCCAAAAGCACAGCCCCGTGTTTCCAAAAGCACAGCCCCATGTTTCCTAAAAGCACAGCCCCATGTTTCCTGAAGCACAGCCCCATGTTTTGCTGTTTTCTTTGGTTTTTCTTTGTTTTTTTCATTCGTTTCTTCGTTTGAGGCTTGGATTCATCTGAAAATACATTTTAACATGATAAGTAATTATTTTAACTATATTATACGATAGAAGTTGCAGTTTTTAGAGATTATTTGATGCTAAAAAGATGTATATTTTTATATACATCAGCAGTCCTTTCAGCACCTTCTTGGTTGCTGAAATTTTATCGACATCACCTACACGCACATCTAGTAATTAATACAAATTGTTAAAACATCACAATGTATTGCTTTAATAACAATCCATCATTTTTTAACTACACAACCAAACTTATTAAACACAAAAACAAAAAAAAAAACAAACCTTTATTTTCATGATTATTCTCCTCTTCCGCATCAACATCAACCGGGTTCCCCATATCATTCACAAACTTTGAAAAGCTAATTCTCTTTGAAATCCTTTCGCTTTTCCTCTCTACACAACAGAACCCGAAACTTTATTGAAACAGCTCACCAAACACATTAGAAAACTAGTATGTCCATACACAAAACCAACAAACATATTGACCATTAGCAACAACTTACTTGTCGACATAGTTAAACTCAGATTTTTCCGCTTACGACCTGCAAGACATAACCTACTGTCAATTTCATATTTTTAATTTTTATCACCTACACGGTAATTTGATACACATACATAACACCACCAAGTCAACTACCATTACCTACACACAATATATCATATGACACAAACTGCAAAGTTGGATTATGAAATGTATACACAACCAAAGATTTTAACTACCTTATGCATCTACACTCTATATTTAGGACTAACTGCTCATTATGAACATGAGGTTTTCAATGTATACCAATATGTTTCCCCCACTAACTTGTATCTACATAGTCTTAAAACTTCTGAATACCGTGACTGACCATCACTATATTGTAACTACACAATCTTTACAAAACAACCAACTACGCAACACCACAAACATAACAACATCGTGCACCCATCTCCACAACACCAAATTACCCATAAACACATTACACTAGACACAAACAGCTAATAAAAGCTTTAATTGCTAACAACTAATTTGACCACGATGTAGATGTAATCATCATCCTTTTATTTAGGTACAATACTAGCGAAATTAGAGTTGACAGAGCACACAAATAACCATTCATATTTCAAACCCTAATACTCTGTTACCACAGCAAACATCATCATCAATCATATTATGTTAACGAAGCACACATCATCATCAATCACATACACTATATCTAACCACATCAAAACACCAACAACACAACAACTACACCAACAATTGATTAACATACCTTCAACACTTTGTGTAGCTTTGGATCAAAACAGCAACCGACAAACCCCCAATTCAACTTCAACTACAAGGGCAAACAACTGATTACCGGCGGTTGCTTCTTATACTAACACGATTGTAAAAAAATATTTAATTGTGTCGATTGTGTATCTTGATTTGATACCAAAGAGGATTTTGTGGCTCGATCAATGTGTAACTGGTTTTTAAAAATTACCATGATATATAAGATGATTTTGTGCATCGATTTATGTGTAGTCATCCTTCAATTTAAAGGATTATATTTGTTGAAATTGGGTGAATAGTTGGCGCCTCGTTAACTGTGTATAACTCAAAGAGTGAAATAACGGATCTTAAAACCATTTTCTTTTTAATAGCTACACACACATTACTAGTTTGCCTTCTCCAGCCATTATAATATACTTACAAGTTCTTTTTATTTATTAATATGCCATCTTGTAACATCCACCATTGATCTTTGTCATTAATGGTTGTGATTAACTTCTCACACTTTTCGTTTTAAGATTACTTCTCGCAAGATCTGTCCCCTATATATATATATATATATATAATTAAATAGTTAAATAATTTAAACAAATAAGATACAAGACCAATGTTGTAAAAGTAGGTCTACAAGGCCGAGTACTCTCCGAGTACTCGCTCTAAGGTATGGTGCCGAGAGGAGTTTCTTTAACTCCGCCTAGT
The DNA here is from genome assembly GCF_021521415.1 of Bidens hawaiensis. Lineage (NCBI taxonomy): Eukaryota > Viridiplantae > Streptophyta > Magnoliopsida > Asterales > Asteraceae > Bidens > Bidens hawaiensis. Next base: position 327,457 of record NW_027492786.1, read on the forward strand.
TACTAAAAATTGTTCAAAGGTGGTCAAAATCAGCCAGAAATATATCTAGTCGGTTAACTTGGGCCTATTTTGACTTAAAAATACAACATAATTCGTATTTCTATAATATTAAAGAACGAATATCATTTTTTTAATTAATTGTTAACATTTTTTAGAATAATTTTATATTTAAAAATGTGTTTTTCTTATTTATATTTATATTCACTTATTTTCTTATAAATATTAGTAAACTTATGATATTTGAAATATATATATCACCCAAAAAATTAATTTTCTTTATATTTATCATGTCCGAGTACTCCCAAGTACTCTGAGTATTCCCTCCAAGGGGGTCGGCCGCCTAGGGACCGCCTAGCGACTTTTGCAATATTGTATAAGACATACTTATAATGATAATACTTAAATAAATAGATATTGTAAATTATATAAAGAGAACCGACATTGAACGGGTGTTCGTGAAATAATAATTTATTCTAAGTTTTTAAGTAATGATTACTTATCAATTAATATTGTAAATAATAATTTATATAAAGAGAATCATTTATAAAAGACTTTTATTTATAAGTTTTATTTTTATCTAAAGTTGTAATAAATGGTATATTTAAATAGTTATATATAAAAAATACCTTTGGTTTATGAAATGCTTAATAATATATATTTTAATTGCATTACTTAACAAGATTATATTATGTATTTTAATTCAAAACCTTATTAAAATCTTTATTACAAAACTTTTATCAATTTTCTAACAACTCTTATATATTCATATATATATATATACACACACACACACATAAATATATACATATGGTTTTTAACAAAGATTCAGAAAACGACTTGTTAGTATTGATTAGTTATTATATTTATAATATACTTTAATTGAATAAATGTATTAATAATATGTTTTAAATTGATAGAAATCAAAAAAAAAAAAAGAAACAAAATACGGGATGAGGGGTTCAAACCTGCGCCCCAAGAGGCACACTCCATTAACACACACATGTGGGGTGCTTTTTGAATACAAACTCAAACATATATAATATAACTTGACAGATGAAGAATCAGATCAAACTATAAACCCTGGAACCCCAAATCGATCGATTCGTTCAAAGATCATTCAATTTATGTTAGGGATTTTGATTACAAAACAAAAACGAACACTAAAACACTACTCAATTACCTTATACGCTGTTATATGGATGTTCAATTTAGCAAGAACGGCCGTCGGCCAGAACACGATCAATCCAACCAAAATCAAGCTACCGCAATGCAATCAGACATAGGGGAATTGTTTGCGACGGGTCTGTGATGCTGGGGACGATTTTAACTGTATCGTAACAATTTCTAACTGTTATAATGATAATAAGACGATGTTGGTTCGTTAAAAAAAACAATACATATCATCCTTGATCGTTATTACCAAATTAACATGTCGGTAGAGTTGTTTAAAGCATGTGGTATCATAATAATAGAACAATTCCTTGATTAGGATGAGAATTACGCTCCAAGAAACTTAAACGGGTCTCAGAATTATGAAATGGATTGGGTAAACGGATTGGGTTAAGGGGTTAGTGGGTTAAGATTTTAATAATATATATATATATGTGTGTGTGTGTGTGTGTATGTGTGTGTGTGTCACTTTAGTCCCTGGAGAATGAAGGTGGGAACATAATGAGTTAGAACTTAGTTTATGTTGAAATATGTATATAAATCAAAGTTATTTTGATAAAATAATTAAATATAATAAACAATAATAAATAAATATTAATGTCTCAATAAACGCGATGCTTTGTTGATTAAAAATTCTCGAACATAAAACGGGTCGGATAATCTAAAATGGAAAAATCGAGTTGTTACATAGTACAAGAAGAAGATATAAAAGTACTATAACTCCCGGGTCAGGGAAGTCAAGTTCAATGTAGGGTATCTAGTGCTTAGGCAAAATGAGGCAAGCAGGCAGGAAGAACATGGAAAACTAGGTCCCAAATGGGAAGGTTGTTATCAAGTCATCTGGGCAGGAGAGAAGGATTCATATAAGCTGGCCCACTCCACTAGGGAAGAGGTCCCTAATACCTGGAACTCCATGCATTTGAGGAAATATTATGCCTAAACCCCTCCGAGGGAGGGACCAATGTCTCGTGGACTAAATAGAGTCCGATTATTTATGACACTGTGAGTACAATGTAATTTGTAAGGAAAGCTAAGAAACTTGATAGAAACCTCTCCAAGAGGGAAACCACACATTATAGCAGGCTTTAACAATTTTTATTTGTAATCCGAAAATGTAATGTGGGTTTATCAATAAAACGAGAAGGATTTAAATATCTTCGTTTGTGGTTCAAAATATTAAGTGTTTTGATCAAGGAGATTCTTTGACCTATTCAATGATACATAGTAAATAGTTATCTTAGCTTCTCTCCAAGAGACCGCCTCAAATTATCTTTATCCCATCTCCGGGAGGGTAGGAAGAACACCCCTTGAGGGGAGAATCATGCAACATATTTGGAATATGCATAGTTTGTCATAATACTAGCTAATCAAAGAGCAAACTACATATATTTATGTATCAAATATACTTACCAAAGCCTTGCTGACGAGCAGGCCCCAAAAGGGAGCTACGTGCACACCCTTCTGTCACAAAGGACACAAGGAAGGCCTCGTCGATAGGCTAAATTGTTAACTAAGAATGTAGTAAAAACCTACAAACAACCTCTAAGATTTACAAACAAAAGCAGCAATCACACTACGTCTAAACAGGGCCGGCTCCGAGAAGTCGAAATTTTTTTTGGGCCAAAGGCGAAACTTTTTTGGGGCCTTAAGTAAAATGAACATTTTTTGGGTTTAAACAATTTAATTTTACGTGGGCTTACTTGGTTATGATTTGAGTTTTGTAAAAAACTTTTGTGTAAAAAAAACTAAAAAGTGTCTTAAATAAGACTAGAACCCACAACCTCTTGGTTATAACTTATAAGTCATACCTCTTTGCCACTAGACCAAGCTAGTGTTTATGTAAATATGTTTAAACATTGATTATACATATTTTTCTTCATAAAAATAAATATTTTTTTAAAAAAAATAAAATAAAATTCCGGGCCTATCGGGTGTCGGGCCTATGGCCGTCGACTACCCAGCCACACCCTTGGGCCGGGCCTGCGTCTAAATAAGCTTGCATGAAAAACCATAACAAGGTCCATGGAAGGACAATACGATTACATAACCTAAAGAGTTCCATATACTAGTAGTCTTAAAAGTACAAAACACATGCTTAACAAGTTCACAAAAGACAACACAAGGAAAAATACCGCATAACAAGCAAATGAGTCAACCGTTCAAAGCAAAAGGGACGAAGAATCCACCACTTGGGATAAAGTCTTTATTCCATCCACAAAGATATCAGGGGTAGTGGGAAGCTGAAGCGGGATGGGAAGTATATGGGTATTATAAGCGCGAAACACCTCTTTCGCCTCAACCTCAGCCATATTAGAAAAAGTAGGGATCTCAAGGATAGGAGTTCTCTCAACATCGTGATCGTAGCCCGCTTTAAGACCGTGCTGAAACCCCGAGGCAAATATAACTCGGTTTAAGGTATCCCTTACTTGAAGGGTTTCTCGGCACGAGCGAGCCCTCTTATAAATCAACCCCATGCCCTCAGTCACAATCCAATTTTTCTCTCATTTCACCCTAGCCATTTCCTCTTGCTACTTTATACACACCTGATGAAGATGACCATTCTCCTGCCCCAACTCCTTAATAACCTTGTTCTGCTGGCTCCGGCTGGAATCAGTTTGCTTTATAAGGTCCTCATACTTGGCCCGCTCTTGAGCAAAGGAAGTCTCCAATTGGTGTATTTGAATGAGTGGAGGGGAATCCTTCAACTGAAAATAAGTGCAAAAGAAGGAGGTTATGAGTAAAAACATGAATAGAAGATAAGTGAAAGACATAAAACACTAACCTCAGCTAATTTCTCATGAGCCGCTTTCAAAGATGAACGAAGAGGTTCTAACTCAGACAGTTGCTCATTAGCATAAGAAAGTTCAACGGTCAATTGGGAGATTTGGTCTTTAGAAGTTTTTAAACTAGCCTCCAAACAAGGTATCTCTAATTTTATATCTTTGGCGAGAACCACTTGTCGCCTCATTTCCAAGAGCTTCTTACCATTTCGCTCCAAAGACTTCCTCAACTCAACAATTTCCTCCTAACCCTCATGAAAAAGGCGATTAGTTTCTATCACTGCCTGACACCCAGAACCAAAGTACGATATAGATATGTCCCAAATTCACCCACAAGATTATCCTCGGTCAGCGATCGAACATGAGCATAGTCCACGAGGGGAACCAACTCAGTAAAAATAAGCCAACTGAGGGGAATGTACATACGCATCCACAACCAAGTTTCAATTGGGGATAAAGATGCCATGAGGAGGAGCTCCGCTCATTGGGGGGGGGGGGGGGGAATAGACGGTCCTTTCGAAGGGTTCTGAGGAATCTCTGGTTTTTTTCCATGGGGATCAACTTCCATGTCTCGAGAGGCGTGGGCTTCAGGAGCCGCTCTAGAAGAGTTTACAATCGGGAAGCTGAACTCAGTATCCACATCCACAACCTCATGAGAAGTAACGGAATGAGAGTCACTAGCAATCTTCTGGCCAAGATAAGAACTTTTGGCATTCCGTAACCTGTTCTTCAGTGAGGCGTTGAAAATCTCAAAAGTAGGGTCCTTGCGTTCGGAAGGACTTTGGTATCAACCCATGTGGCAAAGCCGAGAGCTATCAAATTTAAAGATGTTATGCCGGAGGGGTAGTAGGTTCAGAGCTTGGTTTCTAAGACAGCTGGAAGTTTAACAAACTCGACAGATTTCAAAGACAAGAATCTCTTTCAAACTCATCTCTGCAAAAAGAATAACACCAATTGTTAGACTTTAGAAATACGCACAGTCAAGCAAAAGAAAATAAAATAACCACCGACCTCGATCACCCTTGAGCATGACCGGACGAGTCAACGGATCTGACGATATTTGGCTCAACACGGCTAGATATAACAAGGGCTCGGGGCAAGTCGTGGCTTCCATGGAGTTCTTAACCAACAATTTGTATAACTTATATTGGCTCGTGGGTGGACCAAGCACAGGTCGTTAATTTTAGATGAAAGAAGAAAGCGGTGAGTAAGGCCGGGGGCGAAAGATTAGGATACACAAAAGAAACTATCTTTCCATTCACGAGGGTAGAAACCAGATGGCATTTTGGAATAAAAGGAGGATAACTTTCCCCAGATCGGCGTTCAAAAGTGAACCAGTCACCGTCGGCCTTCAAGCGATAAAATCACTGAAATAAAGGCACTGTAGCAAACCCCTCTAAAGCTTTGCAAGCCACCTAGAAATGAGTCACCTTAAAAAAGCCCAACGGATGAACTTGAGAGAAACATAACAGGTGATGTTTCAACAGGGCTAACTAAAACTCAGTCAAAGGGTGCCAGATATTCGCACTCAAGATTTTTCATGTACAAGGCTATAAATCCGGGATGATTGACGGTTGTACCGGTCGGAACGGGAAGGGTAGGTGATAGTGAAGGATGCTGCTATTATTCTGAATGGCCTAAAAGTTGGGCCCAATCCAAAAAAATATCAGAAGAAGAAAGCATATTGGGCTAAAAATAGGAAAGCTTCATACAATCTGGGTTGAAGAGAAAGGTTTGTCTTGGATTAAGTCCATTATCCTTGTCATAAATAACAAGGATAATAGACTGAGGGACTTGAAGAGCCTACCCCGGATAGGGGCTCCAAAGGTGGCCCATGAAAGGATGATACATTTAATTTAGTGGGGGAAGCCCACAAAAGCCCAACAAGGAAGAGTGAGAGAAAGAATAAAGTCAGGGCAAAGTCCCATCATTACTGGGGATGTATGTCACCTGACATGGGTGAAAGGCTCAAGGAGAGTTTGTTACGAACAAATGGATGAAAAGGAAGAGCCAACAAGGAAGCAAAAGAACCGGAGGGGAATAGCCATTCACCTAGGATATTAATATTGTACATTATGTTTTTCCCTCCTATAAAGGGATGGGGAGATGAACTTGTAAAGGCGTGCACAATATCAATAAGAATACTCTTCAATCACACACCAGATCAACCATGCGCTCTTGAACTCATAAATTCAGCCAGGGTTCCAACATGCAATGTTTTAAAAACCAGTATTTTACTTGTGTCAGATTGAGCTAAAAAGTTATACAATCGGTTGAACCTGGGAGGTTCAACTGGTTGAATAGTTTACCTTATAATTTTAATAAATTCAACTCCAACTTCGAAAATAACCCAAAAGTAAATGATTTTATAACAAAAAAATAATCCAAAAGTTAATCTATATTAGAAAATTAATACAAAAGCACTCAATTTTAAAAAATAGTCATAAAGTTTACACGTTTGAATGTTAATTGTTGGGTTAAAAGTAATTTTGGAAAAATATGGGCCGCAAATATCAAAAGTTTCTCATACTTAAAACCGGTTTGCCGGTAAAAACTGATATTTAAGAAAAAAACCACCGGTACGATTTTCTAGCAAACCGGCCAAAAATGTTGGGTTCAAAATACCGGTCTGCTACGTGAAATCCGGTTTAATCGGCCGGTTTAAACCGATTTTTAAAACACTGCCAACAAGTGTATAATAGGTAAACTAGTCAATCTGTGTATAATACGTAAACTAGTCAATCTGTAATCGGGTATATTAGAAATCGTAAACCCGTTCCAAACGGAAGGAAAAAATTGAAAACTATTCCGTGAAATGACACTTGTAAATTTCACACAAGTGGTGTGGTGTTTTCCGCCTCTTTTATTTTCCGCTGCTTGTTTTTTTTCTTTCACCCTTTATTTCCTATTTATTTATTTCTGTTTCTTCCTCTTCTTCACCAAACTCACTCACAAAACACCCCTCCCCAGTTTTCAGCGTTATCATTATTATTATTCCGTACATTTCACGCTTCGCTCGTCCATCGGTAACCTTCTTCTTTCTTTCTTCATTTCAACTCTCCTCCTGTTTTTTTTTTACCTTTCTTTTGCTTGCTTTGTTGACTCGTTTCAGTCAAATATCTCAGCATCAGTGTACGATTACTCAAGTTTTTTTTTTTTAATTTAAGTTTGATTATTATATTGTTGTTGATAATTGCACTGATTATTAATATTAGGAAAATATCGGTGTAACTGCTGTACGATTAGTAGTAGAGCTTTGAAGCCTGATGATTATTATTATTATTATTATGTTGATAAGGATTAAGATTAGGTTATTTTGGGTGACGATTGATTAGTAGTTATTATTGCGTGTAATTTGGAGTATACTTTTATTTGGATGATGATAATGCGTCTTGTATTTTAATATTCTAGTTAGGTATATTTTATAATTCTTTTACACTTGTGCTTTCTTTAGGGTTTAAGCTGTCAATTCAGGTCTTATCGTGTTTAACAAGTTAGAAACATGAACACGCATCGTTTAACTATTTTATATAAGTTTCGTGTATCAATGAGGAGAAATGATGGAGCCTTCCTACTAATTGCATTACATAGCGCACTTTTTTTTTATTAAAAGGTCTTATCGTGTTTTAGACAAGTGCCCAATTAATAGCTAACTATATAATTAGCTATATTCTCATATGTAGGTTGTAATATTTTAAGGAGACTACATACTAGGGATGAGCTCGGGACCGTACCAGTACCGACCGGTCCCGATCCTGAAATACGCGAATTCTTGGTACCGGTACCGGTACCGAAATATTCGGTTCGGTACCGGTACCGGTACGGGACCGGGATTGAAGGCAAAAATTCGGGAAATATCGGTCCCGTCCCGTACCATACCGGTACCGGTCCCGTACCGGTACCGAAACTTAAAACTTTGGTACCGATTTGGTTACCAAATCGGTACCGATTTCGGTACCGGTACCGGTACCAACCGTTAACAGTACCGATTTCGGTCATCCCTACTATATACATATCACCTGTTTTATTCATCAATTCCTGTTGATTTGATGTTACATGACACTATTTTGAACAATTTTTTTATAGGGACTTTTAAAGTTGGAAGTCATCTATTTACTCACCTAACCTTCATTCTTAATTCCTTACAATAAATTCATTCTAGTAGTTTACTAGTTTGGATTTACAAAATTTTTGGATTGAGGGATTTGAATGCAAGTATATGGAAGCTTGAGGTTACCTTTTGCTGATATCTATTTATGTTTTATAATTAGAGTCTACTTTCTGATAAATTTAGGATATGTATTTTCATGTCAGTGATATGCTGGAAATAAAGTATTTCAAATTTCGTGAAATAAAGATCGCACTTTTGCTGTTTGGATAAGTATCTTTGTGTTAATAATGAAGTTAACCCTGATTAAGTTTCTCTTAAAATTCTTAATAAGTTTCGCGTATCGTTCTAAATTCTGTTATTGATTATTCTAAGTCACTCACGGGCTTATAATCTGTTCATGGCGAGTGAAACTCTTTTGGGCTCATGCAATGGCACAACCATCATACCTCCGGATCCTCAACGGACTTATCAAGTCGTTGTTGCTGCCACGCGTGCAATGGGTATCGGTAAAGACGGGAAACTACCATGGAAGCTGCCTTCTGACCTTAAGTTTTTCAAAGACGTCACTATGACCACATCAGATCCAGCAAAGAAGAATGCAGTAATAATGGGAAGGAAAACATGGGAAAGCATACCTCTAGAGCATCGACCATTACCCGGTCGACTCAGTGTTGTTTTGACTCGTTCAGGAAGCTTTGACATTGCAACTGCTGAGAATGTTTTGATGTGTGGAAGCATGGTTTCTGCTTTGGAACTGTTGGCGTCGTCTCCGTATTGTTTGTCCATCGAGAGGGTGTTTGTTATTGGTGGTGGCGAGATCCTAAGGTTTGTGCAAACAATGTTGTATGTTTTTGCAAAGGTTTTTCAGCATCGTGTAGGGGTGTAAACGAGCCGAGCTGAGCCCGGTCCCGACTCATTTAGTCTACACTGCTCGAGCTCTGTTTCTAAAGCTCGAGCTCAGCTCGTGAGTTATGAGTAGTTTTTATTACTAGCTAATTCATAATTATTTTTATATATTTTTTATTATAGTTTTTATATATCACAGGGTTTACTATTTAGTTATTTTTATCATAATTTTGTATAGAATAGATTAATAAGAGACTCGTTTAGGCTTGCGAGCCAGCTTGAGCCTTAAGCTCGATAAGAGGCTCGTTTAGGTTCGCGAGCCAGCTTGAGCTTGATAAGTGAAGCTTGGGTTCCGGTATTAAACAAGCTTATTTTTAGGATCAAGTTCGTGCTCGAGTTCTTTTAAGCTCATCTCAATTTGAGCTTTTAGTGAGCCTATCTCGAGTGGCTCACATGCAGTTTGGCTCGTTTACACCCCTAGTATCGTGCCTATGCTTGACTACCGAATTTATAGATTTTCATTTTTAATTTGGACTGCTAAGTAATTTGTAAGAGGTTAACAAGTAATGTAACCCACATATATGGAGGTTCACGTATAATAATTAACTAACAAAAAGGATCTATCATTTATGTCCCAAGTTTAAGCCCAAGTACATTATTTTGGGCCAATTTTTTTGCGACTTAAAGTTTTAAGCCCAAATGGTGAAACCGTAACTGAAAACTGACAAAGCTTATACCAAACGGTTTACAAAAACTCAAAAATTGAATTTTCGGTTTGGTTTGAGCCCGAAACTGACCCCTATTCTTTGGTATCGTATCTGTGTTTGACTACTGGCTTCATTGCAGAGAGTCCCTTAACGGCCCCGGATGCGATGCTATCCATATTACTGAAATTGAAACCGACATCGATTGTGACACTTTCATCCCGCCTGTCGATGCTTCACAATTTAAACCATGGTACTCCTCATTCCCGCTAGTGGAGAATGGAATCCGTCATTGTTTTACCACATATGTTCGTGTGAAGAGCTCTGTAGTTGAAGAATCTGTTGGAACTAATGGCTTCTTGTCTGATTCAAAGAAGTACTCTTTCTTGCCCAAAAAGATTTTAGAAAATCATCAGGAGTACCTTTATTTGAAGCTGGTGGAGGATATAATTTCAAATGGTGCTTTAAAGGGTGACCGCACGGGTACTGGTACTTTGTCAAAATTTGGTTGTCAGGTACTTTCAGTTTTGATTTGTCTAATGGTGTTTTGTTTTTTTCTTATGGGCAAATGTAAATAGTATATGGTTCAATATGGGTCATCTCAACTTTCAAAACAGGCAATTATCATAAAGCTTGTTAACTTAAAAAGGTCCAAACGAGTTAGCACCACCCATGGCCCCGCCACAACCACCTCCATCCGGGTGTAAACAAGCTTAGCCAAACCTAGCTCGTGCTCAACTAGGCTCGAGCTTGGCTCGTATCGAGCTTTTATTTCGCGTTTATATTTTTCTGTTTGATTACATTTTTAATTATAATCGTGTATGTTTTTTAATTGTAATTTTTGTATATAACATAGTATATGTTATTTAGTTATATTTATCATACTTTTATAATAAAATTATTATATATAGTACATTTATTCACTAAATAAAAATTAGGGGAAGGTTAACGTACAAATGAAATTAACGTGCTAAACGTGAGAATCAAGTAGAGTAATTATATATACAAGTAGAGTAATTATGTAATTACTCTATGATAATTACTCTACGATGTAATTACATAATTCCTCTACTTGTATATATAATTACTCTACTTGATTCTCACGTTTAGCACGTCAACATTCTTTGGCTCGATTTGCGAAATGAAACAGGACAACATACAACTGTTTATGTGTCCGGTCTGACTTCTGGTGGACACACCTGCCTCAATGGGACCTATGATGTTTTCAATCAGATGATTCTTTTGGATTCTTGATGGAATTAAATGATCGGAAACATCATTGTTAGGTTGAAGATTTGTCACGTTCTCACCGGAATCAGTAAGAGGGTTCTTCCAGCCAGATGTCGCCGTACTATGGGAGTAGGAGGTGCCGACAATATATTCATTTGGAATGTCATCGATAAATAATGTGCTCCCGAAGATCTGACGGATAGAACTCTCCCCCTCACCATTTACAACATTTTCAGACCAGATTGGCGAGCATTCTGGTTCTGGAGATTTCTTGGACTGAGTAGTAGCAACTGGTGACTCATTAGTTGACTCTGCAGCATCATCATCTATTAGTGGAAAAATATGAGCAACTGTCTGTGGAGTTTCCTCTGCAGCTTCCACTGTGGGACCACTTGAAAATTCTGTGTTGAGAATTGGAGACACATTAAAAGGTTTGAAGAGTTCATTGTAATCGAATAACCAATCGGGACCAACACGGGCGTCAGTCTCATTTTCTTCTAATCAACGAACTTCTTAAGACTCTAGAATCTGCTTGGTTGACTTGTTGTAGACCATATAGGCTATATTTCCCGCATATCCAACGAAGTAACACTCATCTTCCGCGGCCCCAAACTTTGGAGTGGTTTCTAGATTTAGTAAGGTACACGGATACCCAAAAGCTCTAAAATGTGCGACAGTGGGTTTATGACCATAAACAATCTCATACGGAGTCTTCATCTTGGACTTGTTGATGATAACCCGATTCTGAACATAACATGCTGTATTGATAGCTTCTGCCTAGAAGAACAAGGGCAGTTTAGAGTCACACAACATAGTCCTTGCTGCCTTGATAAGAGTTCTATTTCTTCTTTCAGCGACACCATTTTGTTGAGGCGTCTGTGGAACGCTACACTGACGAAGCACCCCCTTTTCTGAGCAAAATTGATTGAAAACTGCATTCTTGAATTCCGTTCCATTATCACAACGGATTCCTTTCAGCTTAAGGTTCAGTTGATTCTTCATTAACACCACAAACTTCTTGATCAGATCTGCAGTTTCACTCTTATTTGACAAGAAAAATACCCATGTAAAACTCGAGTAATCATCGGTAATAACGAGACAATAAGAGCTACGAGACAAAATCAAAACATAGACAGGTCCAAAAAGGTCCATATGAAGTAACTGAAAAACTGACGAAATGGTATTAATCAACTTAGGCTTGTGAGATTTTCGATGATGTTTACCCAAAGCACAAGCCACACATTTTTCAACAGTTACAAAATCCTTGATTGGTAGACCACGTACCAGATTATTTTTAGCAAGACGATTCAGGTTCTTAGTATTAGCATGACCAAGCCAACGATGCCAAAGCATTGCATTATGTTCTGACACTTTTGAAAACAAGCATGTTATTTCTCAGGAACATTTTTGTTCATGTCGATCACATACGCATTATCTTTTCGTTGTGATCGAACAAGAATCTAGTCTTCTGCTATGATTATACCAGGTTTCAAAATCAAACACTCTTTCTTAGTAAAATGAGTTGAAAAATCTTTGTCACAGATATGTGACATGCTCAGCAAACTGTGCTTTAGTTCTGGAACGAAATTAACATTTTCAAATTTAAGAACACCATTACTTACAGTACCCTTTTGAGTGATCTTCCCCTTTTCTACTCCCGCAAAGGACACATACCCACCGTTAAAGGTTTGAATGTCGTGTAGTTGGGCTATGTCTCATGTCATGTGCCTGGAACAGCCACTATCAACATACCAAGGTCTGATGATATTCCTCCATAGGTGTCCCTGCATGAAACGCGAGATTAGTTAGTTTTTGGTACCCAGTCCATACTTACACTGGGTGACCCTGATTCATCTTCAGTTGTCACGGATTGCCATGACAATCCTTTTGATCATCAAAAATAGATTTTGTTGAAGCTCTCGCCCGAGATTTAGGAAACCATCTATGTTTGTGTGACTTGGAGTATATGTACGAATGGTTGTCGTAATCTCTGGTGATTTGGACGTGGGAGGAGACGAATCCACCATTTTCTCCTGTTTGGGTTTAGTCTTAGTGTTTATAATAGAATTTGAATTTGAGACATCTTTTCTGACCATTCTTTTGGACATGTTAGGTTTGGTCTGATGAGGACTAAACCTGCTAGATTTGTTTCGACTCCAATCATCATCAAAGGAACTAGCTGGATAATGCCTGAACCCTTTCCTGCACGCATTATGAGGCACATATGGCATATTCCTTTGATAAAATCCGTAATAAGGAATGTACGGACGATGTGAACAATTTCTTGCAATATGACCAGGAGTGCCACAGTTAAAACATGTATGACGTTTTATGAAAAATTCATTCTGGGCAACTCCTTGTCTGGACTGGTTGTGTGGACCAGTCTGCTTAGATTTGAGAGAATTCATGTTCCCATTTTTGAGCTTATCACCTTGTTTATCATTAGAGGATCCCTCCTTAACAACATATAGGTGCAACATATTTTTCTGATGTTTTTGAATTTTTTGAAATTTTAGTTTTATTAGAAACCACATTATTTGAGTTTAAAGTTTCAACCGAATCAACCACACAAGTATCCTTGCTCTTTAAAACAGAGCCCACACAAGTAGTCGGAATAACATAATTCAAAACAGGAAGTTCTAAAGAAACATTAGAAACAAAATTATTATCAAAATCAAAACTAGGGTCGTCATCCTCATTAGTCCACTCCTTCACAATTACTTTTTCTGCACATGAAGTAGATACATTAGAATCGTTCATATTTGAAGTGGACGGACCAGCACTCGTAGAGGTAGTCCCATTACCTTTGTCTTGTTTACCATACTTCATGTCCTTTATTTTCTCCTCCTGTTCATTGGTGACAGGAGTAGAGACATAATTATTATTGTAAGGTGGGAGAACTTGACTGTATCCTATTCCCTCACTTTTATTTTCTTTCCACCACAGTTGGTTCTCAATCATTGAGTTAACTATATTACTGGAAACTTCGAATTTTTTAAAATCAAATTCAGCCCTTTCAAACTTATTAGTTAGATTTAAGATTTCTAACTTGGAAGCTTCCAGTTGAGCAGTTAACTTAGCAATTTCTTGTTGGGCATCCAGATAGTGATAGCCTTTTATACTAAGATCAGACTTAAGTTTTTTAATATCCTTATTCTGAGCTTCTATTTTGTCTAGAAAGCCCTTTTCATTCTTTTTAAGTCTAAAATTTTCTGATTTTATTCTTTCCATATCTCTACTTAGGTTATCATTATGAAGCTTATACATTTCTGTTTTATCACCAAAATTTAAAGAACATGGTTGTAAACGTACCTCAGATGAATCCGGAGAAGTGAACGCCATGTATGCAAACTGGAGCTCCTTGACCTTCTCCTCAGCAGTGTTTTCTTCTTCAGAGTCTTCAACGGTTGCGAAATTTGCAGTTTGATTTCCAATGTTAAGCGTAGTCATCTGACCTTCCCACGAGAACGTTTGAGCAACCATACCTCTTTCACTATTAACCGACCCTCCTCCAGCCTCACCCCGAGCATTTCCAACTGGAATTAATGCCCTTTCCGTATTTCCATCCTTAGCTGGGTTAGTACATTCACGAGAAAAGTGACCAGGCTCGTGACAATTATAGCACCTGAGAGTCTCCTTGTTAAAACCCACTTTTTGGTTATTAGGCATGTTCCAATTATTTCTACCCGTCCTCTTAGTAAACTTCTTTGCACGGAAAACTGCCATGGCAATTTGCCACAAGATGTCCATTTCTTCAACATCATCGGGATGAATCTGATCTTGTTCAGCTGTAACCACCGGTTGAATCAAGTCTCCGACCAGAAAAGCATGATAACAATTCATAAATCCCGCTATTAGAGCGATATTCTCTTGAGTTTCTTTAGGTATGGTGGGAATCTGGCTGAAGTTTTAACTGGGAATGGTTTTACCAGTGTCATTTGGAGACTGACCAGAATTGGTGAAAAATGTTGGGGCTGGTTTGGGCGAATTTGATGATGATGATTGACCTAAGGTGGATGAGAACATTTGAAAGTTTCCCTGAGGTGGTTGTTGAGTAGGCTTGAACAATTAGAAGCTATCTTGAGACATAAGAGCACTGTTGGAAGCAATGTTGTATCCAGCAGCACTGTAAGAACTAGCATGATTTATTGCCCGCTGTTTATCATCCATATCACAGGCTTTAATAGTGGCTATCATTTCAGTCATGCCCATTCTGTTGAGATCCTTTGTCTTTTTGATAACCGCAACGTTCATGTCCCAACTTTTCGGCAGAGAATTGACCAACTTATTGTTTATTTACGAGGTTTGCAGATAAATTCCTGCAGTTCTCATTTCAGTCACAAGAGATATGAATCTTTGAAGTTGAGATTCCAATGTCTCTCCCAAAACATGATTAAACATATTAAACTTTTGTCTCAGCAGATCTTGGCGGCTTCTCTTCATGTCTTCATTTCCCTCATAAACCTCTATCAGTGCAGCCCACAACTCTTTGGCGGACTAAAGTTCTTTAAACTGAAGGACAATCTCAGGTGAGAGTGCCATGGTTAGAGTGGAAAGAGCTCTCTCATCTTCCTCAACTTTAGCAAAATCATCATCATCATACTGAGCAACTGGTTTCACAAGAACATCATCAAAGCCAACCCTTTGATAGGTGATCCTTTGGGTCCCCTCACAATGCTTTTCCAAATTTTGGAGTCTTTCATCTTGGCGTAGTGCTCAAAGCAAAATTTCCATTCACTGAACCCCTCATGGGACAACAAGTGGGGTATACGAGTAGCAGTGCCCATGATGGAATCAAGTTCTTGATGAAGTGACGAGTTGGTTGAATTGCTACCATTAGTTAATTGGGCCATTTCAATTTGATTAGAGATTGATTTTAAGTCCAATTAAAACTAAGTCCAATTTAAGAGTCCAAGTCCAAGAAGAACAGGCCCAAAACAACTGATTGGGCTAAGAACAAATTCAAACAGGTTGACCGAGAACTCAAGCTTTGACCAAGCCTTGACCGAAAACTCAAGTTGTAACTGAGCGTTGACCGAGAACGCTGGTGTTGACCAATCCTTGACCGAGAACTATTGTAAACCGAGAACTGGTATGTACCGAGAACTACCTGTGGCCGAAAACTAATGATTGCCGATAACTGATGGTTGCCGAAAACTACCAGTGGCCGAAAACCAAAGGATTTTCCTACTAACTTGTAACAAACTCTCGAGAAAAGTGGGATTTTGATTTGTTTCCAAACCAAGATCAATCTCTTCCCAAAAATACTTTCTTCCTCTTCTCCGGTCACTGTTTCACTGGAAAAACGTTATAACCACCGAAGATGCTATTCTCGAATCGTTGATATCACAATATAACGAGCCTGAAAAGGTCTAAGACTTTGATACCAATTGTAAGTCCCGAATCTGGATCACTACAATTATGATATCAATATAACAAGTATAGGTGCGGAATACCTATACTCGGTGATTCAAGAACACGAATTAACACAAGATGGTGACACCAGATTGCTTCAAAACACACGTATATTAGCAAATGCGTCTGGTGCTTAAGCACTTACAATGATGCGAATGTGAATGAACAACTAGTCAAAACCAACAACTCAAACCTATACACAACATAACCTATATATAGGGAGACCAACACATCGGCCCAAAAGGAAAAAGCCCACCGAGAACACAAAGGTGTTCTCGGTTTACATGGAACCCGCACCCGAAGCCCAACACAAGTATATTAAGTACAAACCACATAAACTTGGCCCAACAGTAATATATTGTGATACGTTTAGTATTAATCATTAGGGTTTCTAGAAGGATGTCAGGTGTGCCTATTTAAGGAAACTTTAGAGCACGCCTATGATAACGGACACCTAGCGAATATTAAGATTTGACGACTGTCTCTTTCCTGAAAAGAATATCTTTGTACATAAAAGCTGCCACAAATACAAACATTCCACCTAGAAACCGTAATCGTTTTTCATTGTATCCTTCAAAATATTAATGTAAATCTTTTAAGTTACTTTGTGTTTTTGTTACTTTTCTGTTCGTATTAGCAAAACTTGAATATTATTGATTCCGCCTTTAACATTCATTGATTCTTCACCAAAAGCAGAATTTCGAAACCGTCTTGTCAACACATTTGTGTTGGTTATGATACTGATTATTGTGAGCCTAAGTGAGTTAATCGGGACCCGGCAAGTGGTATCTGAGCCTGTGTCTCTGCATTTATGAAGAATTATTGCTGATTTGTTGTTGAATACTGTTGATTTTGAAGACGAAGAATGACGTCAGCTGACAACTCTTCCATTGATTTGTGATGTCAGCTGCCCTGTTTTTCACTTTTTCTCAAATCTACTGTTCTGTTGAGGTTTAAAAGTGTTCTTTGCTCAGATTTACTTTGATTTCTTTCCTTTTGAGTCTAGATCTTGTTATTATCCATCCAAATTCATTAGATTTACTTTGATTTCTTTCATTTTGAGTCTAGATCTTGTTATTATCCATCCAAATTCATCTGATCTGAGGATTTAATTCACAGATCTGGTCGATTTTCAAAAGTTTGTTAAAGTTTAAGTGGTTTTTCATTTCTAAAACATTTTCAAAAAATATCAAAAACATGTCTGGATCAATGGATGAACAAGAAGTGTATTCTAACAAAATTCTGAGATTGTTTGGTCAGGAAAATTACATTACGTGGAAAGTGCTGTTTGAAGCAGCTGTGTGCTACAACGATGTTGACATATGGAACTCAATCAAAAATGGCCCATATGTTCCTGATGGAACATGAAACAATCAAACTGTTGAAAGACAAATGAAGAAGATGTTGGGTTTTAACAAGATTATCAAAGTCCATATAACCCATTAAGGTTTTAAATCTTGTTAGTTTATTCATGTTAAAACCTATTTTAAGATAAAACCCAAAACCTAGATCCAAAAATGGACATGCATGCTATCAAAACTCAAAACCAAGAACATGCAAATGAGCATTTCTACCATAGAATGCTTATTATTATTATTATTATTATTACCTTTTAAAAGTAAGGAAGATAAAGGTAGATGATGCTCTTTGAATGGAAGCCTTCAAAACGAATGCCTCAAGCTTGCATACCCTTCAATCCACCAACCAACACCTTGTAGCTAGGATTTTGACTTGATTTTAACCTCTCTTCTTGGTCCTCTTTTGGCCGAAAATTGAGAGAAAAAGAAGAAAAAGTTCTTGCAAAAGATGAAAGCTTAGAGAGTTAAGTGAGAGAAATGAGTTATTAGATTTTATGGATGTAATAACCAAGACAAAATTGCATGTGTTTGGTTGGGTGAGGCCTAAAGTGGCCAGCCACATGTGGGTCCCACCATGGGTTTTGAATTTCAAAATTTTGTTAAAATATCACATGCATCTTGTACTTGTTACATGCAACATAATATACATGTTATAAAGTTGATGCAACATGTACATGTATAACTCTTTTTAAATGTTACTTTACCAAATAAATAACATTAAAATTAATCTCTCTAGAATAAATTATCCATATAATTTATTATACTTTCAAGTGCAATTTCTTAGGTTACCAATTTCCAAAATCAAGTGTTGATATTTATTTACTATGATCACATCATTTAAACAAATATCTATGGTGTTGGTCTAGCTTTTTATTGGGTATGACCCGACTTGGATCATAACGCACTAGCCACATCAATACTGTATGTGTCTTGGGCAGACCGAGTCCTACAATCCCCCACTCGCACAAGATACATAGAAGATTGATGCAAATAGTGAATACCGCTTAACTACGGTTCACTACCCCTAATACGTATGACGAAGTGCCATTCAAAAGCAATGTTTGATGCCATATTAGAGATGTTTGAGGGACATACTTAGCTGAAAGACATCAAGAAGGACAGACTGAAGCAACATCGAGATAGATTCAAGTCAAGGAAGGAGAAAGGTTGAAATCTATTTTGCAGAGTTTTGTTGCTATTATCAATGAAGTCATAACCACTAACCTTACAATAACAGATTTTGATCTAAACAAGAAACTATTACCATCTTTATATGGAGAATGGTACACTGCAAGCAAGTTTATCAAGCAAAAGGTTGATTTCTCAACACTCAAGCTTGATGATGTTATCTGCCTTTTGAAGCTGCTGAGCATGAAATGATTGAGAATAATATGATCAAGGAAGATAAGCCAGGTTTCCAAGTTTCTAATGGTCTAATTGCACTTATGGGGAATCTGTCAACAAAGAATCAATAACAAATTCCTATAATTGAAGAACCAAACGAGTATGGTGCCGAGACCCCAAGAGTGTTTGTTGCTGGTTAGTAAAGCAATTTAGGTGGACAGTCAATATTTAATCTTCAATTGATAGATGATAGTGATACATCATCAATGGCTAGTGGACATGCTCCATATGTTGCTGGAAATGTGAATCATGGAAATGATTATCAAGCTCCCTTTTCAATGTTTATTGATTCTTGCAATACATTTGTGGTCATGATTTTCATCCACACAAGTGTAGTGCAAGAAGACCTTGAGCAGACTAATGCAGATGATATGGAAGATATGGATCTTAAGTGGCAAGCTGCAATGCAAAAGATTGTATAGCAGAACAGGAAGATCGTTGGTTTCAGGACCAAATGATAGAATTGTATTTGACATATCCAAGGCTATTTGCTACAATTGTCAATTTCTAGGTCATTTTTCTAGAGAATGTAATCAGCCAAGAAAGTTTCAAAATAACAACCAACAAAGAAATCAGTTCCAATATCAAAATCAGAATCAAGCCCAACCAAGATAGTACAACAAATTTCAACAGCAAAATCATCAACAAGTGGTCCCACAACAGCAACCATTTCAGAGAAACCAACAAATCTCTCCACAAGCTCCTGCAAATCAGAACAGAAACAACGCCAACCAACAAAGAAATTAAAGGAATGTTGCCTTAGCTCAACCACATCAAGATGGTGTGTTTGATTGGAATAATCATGCTGATGATATTGAAAAAGCTAATGTGGCATTCATGGCAAAGATAGAGAATGAAGCTGAGTCCTCTTCATCTCAGGAACATTCAAATATTACAAACCTTGAGTTACTTGAAATGAATGAATCTTTGAGAAAGACAGTTGGTAAATTGCAAAGCGAGTGATTTAAGAAACAAACATGATAAATGTGTATGAAATGAGTGATTTGACATATGAGAACTAAACTAAATGTTTGGAACAAGATTGTATGGATAGTTATAACATTCAATCAAGGTACATCACTGAAGTTGAAGAGTTGAAAAACATGTATCTTGATGAGAAGTTGAAGAATACTCAACTTCAAGTTGAGAATGATTTTCTAAAGAATTTGATATCCACTGGTAATATTTGTGGAAAATTGAAGAAGATCAAGGAGGAGGATAAATACAAAGTTGTTCCTCCACCTTTTAATGATAACTAGTCATTGAAAGTGGACAAGGAAAAGAGAAATGCTTTACATGATCAATTCAGAGAAGTGTTTGAAGATAGAAAGGAGTTTGTTGAAAACTACAAGTTGGTTGAGGTTGATGCTAAGGGTGAATTTGTGTTGAAGGCTGTTGAGACCGAAGAAAAGTCTGTTGAAAACTATGTTGGTGTGCAATTCTCATTAGATGATTTTTATGATGACTGCTTAAATAAGGATGATTTAAGTGATTCAAGTGACAAAATTTCAAGTAGTGAAAGCTTAAAAGAAGAAAGGAGGGGGTATATAGAAGTCAAAGGACAAGATCCCTTTGTTGCCTAATATTACTCACAAAATGAAGAAACATCATGAACAAATGAGAAGGGAACATAAATCATTTGATCTATGTGATGGATCCAAGGCAAATAAGAACATTGAAAGACCTCCAAGCAAAGAATTACCAAAAAGGGCAAGTGTCAAGAACAAGAAGAAGAATGAAGACACCATCAACAATAATGATCTATTTATTCATGCCTATCATGTTTTCTCTAATCAAGAACTATTTGATGTTGTAGAGGTGGAAAACATGGAAGACTATGAAAGAAGATGGTTAAGACTAAGGGATGACAAAGATGAAAGACCAATCAAGATGGAGAAGATAACCTTTGTCAAAAGTTCAGTTGAGAGACAAGAAATAAAATTTGAAGAATTTGTACCTTTCTCAATTAACTTTGATGGTCTCATTACTCATCAAAAGACCATTGGAGTTGATCCTCCTAGAACAAGTGAGAAGGTTAAAGGACAAGTTTGGTGCAAAATCTGTGATGTGTATGGTCACCACACTGATTCATGTCAAGGGAGGTCTTCACCAAAGCCTTTTCATGTTCCTGACCATACAGTCTTTGGACATGATTTTGCTTTCTACAAGACATGATTTTGCTTTCTACAAGACTGTATGTTCCTGACCATACAGTCTTTGGACATGATTTTGCTTTCTATAATTAGTACTTGAGCAAATGAAAGAAAAAAGATGTTGATTCAGTTGGGATTGATGAAGTAGTTGAGGAGAAGAAGGTTAATGAAATATATGAGAAAAATGTTTTGAAAGAAAAGAAGCAGGCCCCAATGAACATGAAACCTATTAGAAATAAATCTAATATGTCTCTAAAATATGTTGATTCTGGAAAATCAACCATTTTTGAAGGTGAAAGCAAGATTAAGAAGGATGCTTTCAAAAGAAAGAAATCAAAAGAACTGAATGGGGATGAGATATTACTTCTGAAACATGGTTTTGAACCACATGGATTTTTGTGGAAACCTAGAAATGAAGCACAAGTGACAATTGTGAAAAGGGAATTTGTCATTGAAGAATGCAAATGTATAATTCCTTATGTGGGAAAATCATATGAATATGTCTATGAGATTGTGAGATTGTGTATGAGGACCCCAAACTAGATGCAACAATTAGTGTTGTTGCTGATGATGTGCAAGCTGAATCAACTTGTATTTCATCACTTAACTGATTCTTGTTCCTTGATTTGTGCAGGAAACAGTCCACACCAATATTGAATAATGTATGGTATATGGTATTCAGACATTGTATGTTCCAGGCACATGACCTGTGACAAGAGGTCATTGGTCAACTATGAAGAAAAATTTGAAGGACCAGTTGCATTTAGGAGTGATAAGAATGGAAACAAATTGTGGGAAAGGCATTCTTACCAATGACAAAGTGTCATTTGATAATTGTTTTATGTCGAAGGATTACAATATAATCTTTTAAGCATATTTCAGATGTGTGATAAAGGTTATAAGGTTGGATTTGATGATTCTCATTGTTTCATCCTCAAACCTGAATTTGTAATCCCTCATGATATGATAATGATGATGGCTCCTAGAAATGGAAACCTATATGAATTAAGGATGAAAGATGCCATTTCTAGAGCTGGTATATGTTTTATGTCAAAAGCCACTGATAATGAAACCAAATTGTGGCACAGAAAGCTTTGTCATGTCAATCTGAAGAACATGAACAAACTTGTTAAAGGTGAACATGTCATTGGTTTACCCACATGAGAATTCAAACTTGATGAAAAATGCATTTTTTTCCAAAAAGGAAAGCAACATAAATCATCACACAAAACAAACAAAGCTCATAAACTCCATTAAACAAGTGCTGGAAATGCTTCATATGGATCTCTTTGGCCCTGTGAGTGTTCCTAGTATTGGAAAGAAGAGATATTGTTTAGTGATCATTGATGATTTTTCAAGATACACTTGGGTTTATTTTCTGAACTCCAAGAATGAGGCTGCTGAATTAATTAAAAGTTGTGTAACAAGGACTGAAATTAACTAGATGTGAAGGTGAAGGTAATGAGAAGTGACAATGGGACTGAGTTCAAGAATGGAGTGATGACTGAACTTTGTCAAGCTAAAGGAATTTATCAACAATTTAGTGCTTCTAGAAATCCTGAACAAAATTGAGTAGCAGAAAGAAGAAACAGAACATTGATAGAAGCTGCTAGAACCATGATTGCAAATGCTTATTTTCCTGTTACTTTTTGGGTAGAAGCTATTAACACTGCTTGCTATGTTCAGAACAGAGTCCTTTTCAACAAAAGTCAAGACAAAACTCCTTATGAGATTTTGTTCAAAAGAAAACCCTACATCAAGTTCCTTAAGCCTTTTGGATACAGGTGCTCCTTGTTGAATACGAAAGATTATTTGAACAAATTTCAATCTAAATCTCTAGATTGTTTCTTTGTTGGATACTCCATACACTCAAAAGCATACAAAGTCTATGTGAAAGATCATTTGAGTATGATTAAATCTTCATATGCAATATTTAATGAAAATCAGTTTAACACTGTAGATGGAGCTTTATGGCTGTTTGATCTTGAAAAGTTAATCAAATCGTTCAAGATATATTCTGAAAACTTTGATGAAGCTTCTTATAGAACAAGTGTCCATGAAGAAAGTCCAGAGAAAAAGGTTGATTTGGATAACTTGTGGTCCAAGGTTGTTGACAAGAATGCTGAATTTTCTTTTGATAAAAATGCCTCTGACATTGAATCAGAAGATAAGCAAAATGATGATCTTGAGCAACCAATGATTCAAGAAAATCTTGTCTTGAATAATGAACAACCTGATAATCAAAATGATCAAGACCAAGCTGAAAGACAATCAACTTTTGAAACTTTGTTTCAAAATTTGAACATGGGAAGTAACATTGCTTCAATATCATAGCAAAATGTTGAAGAAAAAGCTGATATGAGCAATGCAACATCAGAATTGGTCATTGAGGAACCTGATCTCAATGATACAAATCTAGATTCAGAAATTACTTCAAATCAAATCATCCAAACTTCCTTTGTTGAAAGTATTCATCCAACTAAGAACATTATTGGTGACCTACATGAAAGAGTAACAAGAAGTGCATCTAAATCTGCAAACATTTGTTTGTACTTCTGCTTTCTATCCCAAATAGAACCCAAGAACATTGTTCAAGCCTTAAAAGACAATAGTTGGATGGAAGCAATGCAAGAGGAGTTGGCTCAATTCCGAATTTTGCAAGTTTGGGAACTTGTAGACAATAGTTGGATGGAAGCAATGCAAGAGGAGTTGGCTCAATTCCGAATTTTGCAAGTTTGGGAACTTGTAGATAAGCCAAGAGGAAAGTTTGCTATAGCTACCAAATGGGTTTTTATAAATAAGAAGGATGAAAGAGGAATAATAATGAAGAACAAAGCAAGACTAGTTGCACTAGGATGCTTACAAGAAGAAGGGATTTATTTTGAGGAAGTATTTGCTCCAGTGGTAAGGCTAGAAGCAATCAGAATATTTTTGACCTATGTTGCTTCTAAGAACATCAGAGTATTTCAATTGGATGTCAAATCTGCTTTCTTAAATGGAAGGATTGAAGAGGAGGTGTATGTTACTCAACCTCCAAGTTTTGAGGATCTTGAGTTTCCAAATTGAGTCTATAAACTGAACAAAGCTCTATATGGACTACGTCAAAATCCAAGAGCTTGGTATGATGAGTTGTCAAACCACGTGCCTGTGAATGGTTTTCATAGGGGAGCAATTGATTAGACTCTCTTCTACAAGAAAAGAGGAAGAGATTTGCTTCTAGTTCAAGTGTAAGTTGATGATATCATCTTTGGCTCTACAAATGAAAACATGTGTTTGGAGTTTGAGAAAGTTATGAAATCCAAGTATTAATGAGCTCAATGGGAGAAATTAATTTCTTTCTTGGTTTGCAAATTCAACAGAAGAAATATGGTATATTCATTTGTCAATCAAAATATATGCAAGACATATTGAACAAGTTCAAATGTCAAGACTTTAAGACTGCTTCTACTCCAATGGACACTCTTGAGAAGATGATAGCTGATGAAAAATGGGAGTCTGTTGATGAACACGAGCATAGAGCTAAGATTGGTTCAATAATGTACCTGACTGCATCAAGACCAGACATTATGTTTGTTGTATATGTGTGTTCAAGATTCCAATCATGTCCAAAAGTGTCTCATATGATTGCTGTCAAGAGGATCTTTAGACATTTGAAAGGAAAGCCTGATTTGGGGATATGGTATCCTAAGAACCATGCCTTTGATCTACTTGCATACAATAATAGTGATTATGATGGCTGCAACATGAGTAGTAAGTCTACATTAGGTGGATGTCAATTCTTGAGAGACAGACTAGTGTCATGGCAATGAAAAAAGCAAACAAATGTGTCAATTTCTACTGCTGAAGCTGAGTACACTGCTACATCTGCCTGCTGCCCACAAGTCATTTGGATTCAGAATCAACTGCTGGACTATGATTTGAATTACTTGAACACTCCAATTTTTATTGATAATACTATTGCTCTGTTCATAGTTAAGAATCCAGTCCAATACTCAAAGACCAAGCACATTGAAATCAGATACCATTTCATTAGAGATTGTAGTGAGAAAGGTCTAATAGAAATGAAAAGAGTTGACACTAGTGACAACTTGGTAGATTTATCCACCAAGCCACTAGATAAAACAAGATTTTATTTTCAACTCAAATCTTTAGGCATGATCAATTCTGAAGAAGTCTGATTGATGACATGTGCTCAATGTGCTAATTGACTATCTTTTAAATGGTTTTGAGTGAGTAAGTTGTGTTTCTATGATTGATTATGTGAATTTATTTGACTGATATATGCTTTCAATGATTATGTTTAACTTAGGTATCTATGATGCTTATGTATGAATTCAGTAATTGATCATGATGATTAGATAGGTGTGTGAAAATCTGCTTTGAATTGTTGAATCTGCATCCTTATCTGATATCTTGTTTGTGAATAGATGATATGAAATGATGATGTGCTTAGGACAAGATAGATTATGCATAAGTAGTCTTGGTTCTACCTTATGCTTGTCTAAATGTGTTAATGCATGCCATTCATTTTTGATTAGTCTTGAATATGTTGCCAATTGCTTGTTTCAAAACTTTATTTCTATGTTAAACTTTTGTACTTAAATGAACATTTTCCAAAGTTTTTCCATGAAAAATCATTTTTGACAAGCTGAGCTAGGTAATGGTGTTGAGAAATGATAAGATTATTCAGTTCAAGCTTTGTAAAAGCTTAAAAGGTTTTAAATGAAAGTTGATCCAACCTTTTGGGAAATGATTGTAGATTGATTATTTATACCATTCATATGGATTTAATAGGCTAAAAAGACTATTGGTGCAGCCATTAATAAGTAGGTTGCTTTCCATGATGTGTAAAAACTGTGGTAATATAAACAAAATGAATATTCTAAACTTAATGTGGAGATACATTGTTGAAATATGCATGTTTTAAGATAAATCTCTCCGAATGATAGGCAGAAAAGTAATTACCCAGTCATACACGAGCCTGCTGGTATTTGGTCACCAAAAAATGAAACATCTTATGAATATGAGAAAGAACAAATTTGTGCAAATTGATTATACATCAACCAAAAGTTGATAAATGTTCAAAAGTTTTAAAGAAAACAAACATGAGGGTTTAAAATAGAACTATAGAGGTGGGGCATCATAATAAGACCTTAAACACCTTGAATGGAAGGCCTGTAAGTCCGTATTACGTGGCAAGTAAGTCAAACGTTCAACCTCAAATGTTTGAAAATTTTGAAAAGAAAAACCTATTAAAAAAATTTATATGTTATGTCATAAAAATATTTTGACCAAATATCAAGGGGTTGAAGTTAATTTGGGTTGATCTGGGGAAAGCCAAATAAGCTTTGAGAAGAGATATGGAACATCATAATGCAATAAGTGTTATCCATTTTTGTATTATGCAACTAATTGATCTTTAAGCATATCACCAAAAAGTAATGAAATTCATGATAAGTTAATACCTACTATCAACCTGCCTATTATGTCATAATAATGCCGAGAATGAAGTATTGAAAGGTGACTTAATCAATATGATCCCATGTTGAGATCTTTTCATAAAAGAAAAGGATTTGAAAGGATTAAACTGAAATTCGATCTCACAATGCACCATTTGCTCTTAAACTTTGAACTTTTATGAGAAAACTATTTAATAAAGTTTTAAGTCAAAAAGTGTTGCATTTCACTTTGAATATGGCTGCATATGTAATTTCGAGTAAGGTTTGATGTTTTCAAACTTTGGAGTAAACTTAAATGCTATTATCTGAAATTTTAACTCATTCGAGCACACTTGATACTTATCTATTTTGAATATGATTATTCATGTATCTTCGAGTACACTTTGATGATTATGTACTTTCGAGTAAAATTGGTTGTTTAGAAGGTCATCTCATTCAAGCACACTTGATGAATATGTGATATAAATGTTTGATAATGCCTTAAATACTTGTTTCGAGTAAACTTGAGCGTTTTAATTGAAATATGTGCATCAAGCATACTTTATGACTTTGGATTAACATTGATCAAAATGAATATTTTTCGAGTAAGCTTTAATATTTACTTAATGTTTAGCTCTTTCGAATAAATATGGTAAATGTGTCAAGCATACTTATTAAAATATTGTTTACCTATGTGTTGTTCATGTCTGAATACTTTGTTTGAAATTGTAAGTGTTTTCGAGTAAACTTCGTTTATCGAGCAAACTGTATGCTTTGAGCACACTTGTTTATTCCAACAATAGTTCAAGTGTTTCTTTAAGCATGTGCTTTCGAGCAAACTTTACTCCACGAGTACAATTTATGCTTTGAGCATACTTGTATTTTAATATATCAAGTCTTCTCAAGCATACTTTGAACTTTTGAAGTATTGTCGAGTAAACTTTATTTTCGAGTATACTTTAATGCACATCTCTGAAAATTTGTTAATTCTTCAATTGTCTAAATGAAATCGAGTAAACTTTGTGATGATAAGTTATTCAAGTAAGGTTGACATTTAGAAATATTTTTAAGTTATTATTTTGGGTTCTTTATTGATCTCATACAAAATTTTATTGATATCATACAAAGTTGCCTACTTGATCAAGTATACTTGATTATTTAAACTTGTGATTAATTTCTCGAGTAATCTTGTATATTCGAGTAAGCTTCTTTTATTTTATATACTTAACTTATTTATGATATTTTTTAATACAAAGCAAGGTTTGTGATTATAAATTTTAAAATGAGTTGTTGACGGTATTAATTTGCTACACGACAAAACTTAAAACCAGTGTAAGTTACAGTGTACAATAGCAAAGAAGGAATCAAAAGGAACTTTATCAGAAACCTTTTCTCTCAACCTATTGCATACTTGTACCCTACATCCGATATCACTTTTATAAATCAGGCAGTGCAATTTCAACATATTTTAATCAAAAATAATGTTTTCCTGCAGATTATCTCACATCGTTGTGTTGTGTGTAGGTATTCATATTATTCAAGAAGACGGTTTGACCCGCCTCATCTTTTAACTTTGACCTATTTTTATCACATATTTGTTTAATATAATCACTAATTCGATTGATATTGCACAGATCAAAATGAATTCAATCCCAGCTCTTCCTGATACAAAATCATCTATTAGAATTTGAGGAAGAACTGAAGAAGGCACTGGAGAACATTCAAGCTCTGATGTATGAGGTTGGGAAGATCTCAGATGCACCAAAACAAGAGAGAGATCATTAAATCTTCTATCATTTTATAATGAAAATGTTTCAGATGGAGAATTGTGAGATATCTGATGACTCTACAAAAGAAGAAAAGAATCAAATCAATGAAAGAAAGAAACTCAAAGGAAAATGGATTGCATCAGAAACTGATCAGTTGCAGCTAATTAAATCTTCAAATAAAAATAAAGATGTTTTGTACATTGATGAATCAAAATTAAAAGTCAAAATGGTTTTTGAGCAAAGAATGATAGAAGTTCAAGACAGAGTGTTCCTGAATCAAATGATACCCGTAAAGGAAATTGAAAATCAAAGAACAATGTTGAAACAGTTTGAAGCTGAGAAAAGATCAATGATTTATATGATAATGAAGATCAAAAAGAAGTCCCACAAGATGTAATTAATATATACTTAAATGATGAAGAAATTCCAAAGGGAGTGCTTGTGTCACTACTCAAGCTGATTCAAAAGGAAGAACAAGAAAAGACTTCAAAAGAAAACTAGACAATGTGATTGAAAAAGTCACAAAGGCCTTAGATGAAGAAAACAATCAAAGAACTGTTAAGAATCCTGATGAACAGAAAAAAAAGATGGAAAATTAAAAATTTTTGTGCGTGGGAAACCAAAATATCTTGTGAAAAATGGAGTTCCATTTGACACTGTGAAATCCTTGACAAAGAAAGAAATCATGTCTGAATTCAGGATTATAAAAGGAAGACTTCTTGGAAATAAAAATTCGACTGCTCAACTCAGTAATAAAAATAACAACAGGGTGACACAGAAGAACACTTTCCAATCAAGGAATATGAAAAAAACATTTCTAGGAAAGCCAATTCCTCTAATACAACTGATGAAAAGGGAGGAAAAAGGTCAGGATATATCTCAAGAAAATCAGAGCCAAATTGTAAAAGATAAACAACTTTCAAGGTACTTGAACCAACATCAAGAACAAAATTGCAAAAGAAAGTTATCCAGTCAAAATTGATATCATACCAGATGGACTATTTTATGATTCTAGAGTTGAATGTCTGAATGCTCTGATGAAAAATGGAGAAACTGGGAAAATCTTATCTAAAGATGACTTCAGCAAGTTCAATCTAGAGCAATTGACTGCGATTGCAGCACTACATTTATCTGACTATCAGAAAAGACACAAGTCTACCAGTGCACAACAATTTGAATTATTGTGATATCTAGGGGAACAAGCAAAGTTGGGATTTCCTTTTGTGGACAAAAGGAAAAGATTAGATGAAATAAAGTCAGAAACTGTGAAACCAATTTGTGCAAATTCATCAAGCAAAACTTGTTATGTTATCAAAGAATGTAGCAACATTGAAAGGGGAATGGATATTCCAATCCCACAAGTCAAAAGAAATGAACAAATTGCAAACATTTTGTATGATGACAGAAATGGAAGGTTCTTGCTGAGAAACATTGTGGGGAAGTTAATCCATGTAATTTCGCATGACACCGAATTTGAGTATCTTCATGTGGATGATCTTGAGGACATAATCAGATGTAATCTGTCTCCTCAACATCCACACCATAGGGAGATCCCTATTTCAACAAAGGCTGCTGCAGTAAAGTTTGATTATAGATCAGAGGATTGAAGCTTTAGAAGATAAAAGCCTTTTGTTTTTCTATTTAAATTTGATATGTAATGTCCATGAGATATAATTCTGCTACGTTCTTTTTCCTTAAGTAATATAATTTTACTTTTCGAAATTTGATGTGTATTTTGAAAAAGTGTATGTAACCTACAAGGTGTTTTGGTGCAGCTGAGGTTGTTCCAATCTAGGGGGAGATTGTTGTGATAAGAATATTACAAAGGAAGATTGAAATCCTCTCAACCTCCTTGGAAAAGGGCTAAGTATGGAAACCGAGCAAACTCAGCCTTCGAGCAAGCTTAAACCTATTCAAGCAATGTATTTTGCTTTACGGGAAAGGTTATCTTCTTGAAGTCTTCTAAGTGTTAGTTCGAGCAAGCTACACTTAATCAAGCAAGGTTGTTCTTCAAGTTAATCAAGATTGGTTTCAAAGCAAACCCTTGACTAAACCAAGCTAAAACCAAGTATTTTGGTGGATCGAGCAAGGTTTGTTAATAAACAGTGGCCCAAGCAAACTTGAAGGAAGTTATTGAAGAAATTTCTCTAAGGACTTCTAACGAGCAAGCTACAGTGTCACCAGCACATGTGAACTTGTTCAAATAACTTAAGAAACAAAAGGTTGAAGGGATCAATGAAGAACAAGTTTTCTCGTAGCATATATATCGAGCAGTTTGATATTATCATGAATATTGAAGTCTGCTTAAAGGATATTTTATTAAGAAAATATCCTAAGTAAAGCTTACTCAGAGAACTGTTCCAAGCACACTTAACGGTTACCAGGTCTGCTCGACAAGCTTCCAAGCTTACCCGAAGACCTGTTTACACTTGTAATATAATGTAATACGTTTGAATATGTTTAGTATCAATCATTAGGGTTTCTAGAAGGATGTCAGGTGTGCATATTTAAGGAAAATTTAGAGCACGCCTATGATAACGGACACATAGCGAATATTGTGACTTGACGGCTGTCTATTTCCTGAAAAGAATATCTTTGTAGGGAAAAGCTTCTACAAATACAAACATTCCACCTAGAAACCCTAATCGTTTTTCATTGTATCTTTCACAATATTATTGGAAATCTTTTAAGTTACATTGTGTGTTTGTTACTTTTCTGTTCGTATTAGCAAAACTTGAATATTATTGATTCTGCCTTTAATATTCATTGATTCTTCACCAAAAGCAGAATTTCATAACCGTCTTGTCAACACATTTGTGTTGGTTACGATACTGATTATTGTGAGCCTAAGTGAGTTAATCAGGACTCGACAGTTTGTTTGAACGTTTAAACCGAATTCAAATTTCGGTTTTGGAATGAGTTGTGAACTATATGTTCACCTAAAATATGGTTAAACAGAAACAATTCTTTCATTTGAACATGATGAATTTGTAGACATCTAAACTATCAATTCAATTATAAGAAATTAAACCATCATTTTTGTTGGTTTTTATCCTTTTAGACTTCGAATAAAGGTTCGATCCACCCTCTTTTCTCACATTGTGTTTGACTTTGAAGTGCGAAATAAATGTGAAGATTTAAGTACGACCAATGTAAGGGTAACACCCAGAAATGAACATTGGTATGAATTGTTGGGTTCTAGTGGTGATCAGTCAACGGTTTAACAATTAAACATGGTTTTAATAATTGTTTCATAATTATTAATCATATTAATAAATAGATAAAACGCAGCGGAATATAAATTGACTAATAATCACTTTTAGGAACCATATAGAATTCGGTTAAAAACAATACGAGTACTATACGAAACAACCCAAGAAACATAAATATTAACTGGATATATTTAAGTTTACCTTGGTTAATAAATAACTGGTTGAGACACTGAGAGCTAACAAACGATGCTAGTTGACCAGACGAGACAACGACCAACGATGGCGGTGCACGCCGACACTCGGTAGCGGCGGTGGTGGCTGGACACAGCGGCTGCAGCAGCCCGACGAGGACAGCAGCTGAAGCAGGGTGCAGTGGTGGCTGAACTGGCGGCTTGCTACGGCAGCGACGCCGGTTGCAGGCGACGACGATTCCGGTGAAAGGGGAGAGGGTTGTCGGCGGCTAGGGTAAAGAGGAAGAGAAACTAAGGGCTTGTGTTCTTTTTGTTATTAGGTTTATGATAATAGCACATATTATATAAAGCATGTTAGGTTAAAACTAACTAGTTAAACCCAACAGGCCACCAAGTCCATCTCTAACCCCCAAAGCCCGTTCCATCCATTTATATCGTTATTTTTTTCAATCCCGGTTAACTAACTGAAGTGGGTTTTTTAGTTCGTTAGCCATGGTGTACTTCTCACGGATCACAACGCAGTCGGCCACGTTGACTTACCCGAACCGGTCCATAATTCCAATAGCCTCCCACTTGGACGGTTTTCAGTTAAGTTGCTCAACGCTGACAGCCAGCGGTGCTCTAGCTACACATAGTTGCCCCCAACAGGTTATGATAATTTTAATATATTAACCAAAAGATCTTGGAATACACTATTGCAAGATAATGAACTTATGGTAATCGTTGTGTCTATCCTTTCCGTATAGACACCAAATGAACAATGAGACATGGATTAGATCAATCTCATATGGCGTTCAATCATAATTATTCTTAATATAGAATCAAAGTGGTTCAATCAAACACATAGTAAGTTTGGGTGAGGCCTCACACTTCACCAGTTTGAATCAAAGAGGGCACCAAGATGTCTAACTGTTACATATCATGTAAAAGTACAAAATCCCATCTTGATTACATACAACTCCCACTAAACTTCAGAATATTCCCAACCAATGCCTTTATAGCCGAAAGTTACGCGACAACGGTTAACACTGATCAAAGAATAACCTTTAGTAAACGAAAGTTCTAATATGTATCTCAGGTTTAAGGATACTAAATGAGCATACCAATATCAAAACATCTTATGATTAATATCCATGAAGATGATTTGATGTGAGTTACATCCAACGTCATTCATAATAAGGTATGTGAGTTTGTAAGTCAACTCCTTGAGTCTAAAGTTAGAATAGTCTTAGTTTAGAATCGTTCCCACGAGTCTGACCGACTACGGATAATTTAAAATACAATATTCATGGATTAAGCGTATTAAAAATGAACACAATTATAATAATCAATGTTTGCATTCAACCATTAAATCAAAAGTGGATTCCAAAATAAATGTTTAGATGCTTATACATCCAAATACTAAGTCAAAACAAATGACTAGCTAATCTAAGGCTGATATCATCCAGTGTTGGTCATGCGTGTCATGAGTCATCGGTTTAGTGAACGGGTCTGCTAGGCTTTGATCTGTGTCTACTTTGCTTATAATGATGCCACCTCGTTGCATTATTTCCCGTATAAGGTGGAACTTCCTTATAATGTGCTTGGCTCTGTGATGAGATCTGGGCTCTTTGGCCTGAGCAATAGCACCAGTGTGTTGGGTTTTAACAAGATTATCAAAGTCATATAAACCCATTTATATGAAAAACGCAGTGGATTAATTTGTTTTAAATCTTGTTGTTTAGATGAATATAAAACCGATTTAATAAGCAAAACCCAAGCCCCAGATCCATATACAAAATTACATGCTTACCAAAATCAACAACCATAGGGTGTTTATGTAATACAACCTTTCAAGGAGGATGAAGAAGATGATGGTTAAATAGCTAGCCTTCAAGAGAGAAGTGCCTCAAGCTTGCATACCCCTAAGCCACCAACAAACATCTTGTCTTGCTAGGATTTAATAACACTTGCACACAAAACTTCTTCCTTGTGTTTCTTCTTGTTCTTGGCCGAATTCAAGAGAGAAGAAAGAGAGGAGAGTGAGAGTGTGTAATATTGCATGTCATGTGTATGGTTGTGTCTTGTGTTGTGTCCCAAGAAAGATATAAAGAGAAAATTAATTTAAACAAAAGGGTGGGAATTTCCCCCCCAAAATGGCTAGCTCTACCAGAAAATATTTTCTCTTTTTTTCCTGGAAACACACTAATACTCCATGTACTAGTCGCAGGTCTATTGAAACTCTGTGACATGTAACAATTTTAACATGCCATAAGTTTCATGCAATATATCATAACCGTTATCATATATATATATATATATATATATATATATATATATATATATATATATATATATATATATATATATGGATGAGTATCATTACAGAACTGTTAAATTATTTAAGAACTTGAAGGAACCCTTGAAAACTAACTTTTTTTTATAAAATTCTTTGTATGTTAATGTTATTTGAGTGTAGTTTTATCATTTTTCTATATCAATATTTACAATTACAATTTTGAAAATTAGTTCTTATACATATCTATGTTTTGTTTTACACCTATGTAATTTTTTAGTACATAAATTTTACACATATGTTGACTTGTGATTAATATATGTAATCAAAAAAATTTATATAAAATATGAAAAAACTACTATTATATAATGTTAATACGTAAAAAAAATTTTAAAAATGTTTGGTTGTTTAGAGTTCCTAAGAGTTCTTAATTTTTTTAGAGTTCTTAAATGATACCAACCCTATATATATATATATATATATATATATATATATATATATATTTAAACAACTTAAATAATATCATAAGATAATCTCTCTAAATAAATTATCCATATAATTTATTGATTCCTCAAGTGCAAATATTTAGAAACTCATTTTCTATTTTCGAAATATCATAAGTGTTAATATTTATTTGTTAGATCATATCTACAATAAATATTATGGTGTTTGTCTAGCTTGTTATTGGGTATGACTCGACTTGGATCATAAAGTACTAGCCACATCAATTATAATATGTGTCTTGGGCAGACCGATTCCAACACAGTGTTATCACATAACACCTCGATTGGTTTATTAATACTCAGAACCACATCTAGGTCAGTGATGAAATTCTTCATCCAAGCAGCCTCCTTAGCAGCATTTGATGCAACTATGTATTCAGATTCAATGGTTGAATCAGCCACACACTCTGCTTGGAGCTTTTCCAGTAAATAGCTCCTCCATTTACAGTGAATACAAATCCTGACTGTGAGCGACAATCATCTCGGTCATTCTGGAAGCTATCATCAGTTTAACACCTTACAATGAACTCTTTTTCCACTCCTCCAAACACTAAGAACATATCCTTGGTCCTTTTCAGGTACCTTAGAATGTTCTTCACTGTAGTCTAATGGGCAACACCCGGATTTTGCTGAAAACGGTTAGTCATGCTTAAAGCATACGAGACGTCAGGTTTAGTACATAACATAGCGTACATGATAGAACCATTGCTGAAGCATATGGAATTGCTTGCATGTGCTTAGTTTCAATGTCCGTTAACAGAGATTGCGATTTGTTCAACATGATTCCTTTAGCAATGGAACATTTCCTTTATCGGAGTTATCCATTGAGAAGCGTGCTATGACTTTGTCTATTTATGTACTTTGACTTAGCCCTAGAAGCCGCTTATACATATCTCAGTAGATCTTGATTCCCAGAATATAAGCAGCTTCACCAAGATCTTTCATCGGGAAACAAGATCCCAACCAGGGCTTAACTTCCTTAAGCATAAGAATGTTGTTTCCAATGATCAGTATATCATCCACATACGGGAATTGGCGAGAAGGTTTCATCATAGTCAATACCTTGAGTTTGAGTAAAACCTTTAGCGACTAGCTGTGCTTTATAGGTTTGTACATTTCTATGCATGTTAGTTTTTCTTTTAAAAATCCACTTGCTCCTTACTACCCGACCTTTGGGAGGTAGCTCAACCAGGTTCCAGACTTGATTTTCGTGCATATATTGCATCTCGGCATTCATGGCTTCTTGCCATTTCTCATATTCCGGATCTAAGACAGCAGACTTGTAGTTAGTAGGTTCGTCATGTGACTCGGCTACTAACATGACTTTGGGACCATCTAGATGCCATAGGTATTTAGAATTTGGTACACGAGTCCTACTACTTTCGCGAACGCTCATGTTTATGTCTGATGTATCAGCAACAACATCTTGTTGATCAGACGCTCCAACTTCCTCAGCGGTCATTTTTGATTTTTGAATTTCTTCAACATCGCCAATATTATTTTCAGTTCCTCGTCGAGAATTTCTTTCTCAAGGAAGTGGCCCTTCTTTTTAATAGAAATCAAAGTATCAGGGTGAAATAAATAATATCCGCTTTGGTTATAGTACTCGGCGAAAACAACTTTTACGTCGCGGGGATCGATTTTTTCATCAGATCGTTGGTGACATATGCATCACCTGCCCATGCTCTAAGGAAAGACAAATTGGGTTTACGCACATGCCATATCTAGTATGGGGTTTTGCTAACCTTTTTAATTGGAGCCAGATTAACAATGCCGGCGGCGGTCATAAGGGCAAAGCTCCAAAAGGAGTGAGGCAAGTTAGTTCTACACATAATCGATCGGGCCATGTTTAGTAAGGTTTAATTTCTCCTCTTTCTCACGCCATTGTGTTGGCGTGTTCCGAGTGGAGTTAATTGTGAAACAATTCCACGCTCTTTTAGATGATTGATTTACTCTGAGCTGAGATACTCTCCACCTAGATCTGATTGAAGCATTTTAATAGTTTTCCGAGTTGGTTTTGCACTTCGTTTTGAAACTATTTGAACTTTTCAAAAGTTTCATGTTTGTATTTCATAAGCATATCAATGATAACCGTCAATAAAAGAAACGAAGTATCTTTCATGATTTCTAAACATAGTTCTGAAAGGGCCGCACACATCAGTATGCATGAGTCCTAACAAATCCTTTGCTAGTTCACTTTTATAAGTGAAGGAATCCTTGGCGAGTTTGCCAGCTAAACAAGACTCACATTCTTCAAAAGAGTCTGGTCCTGTGGATTCAAGAATCCCTTCGGATTGGAGTCTTTTAACTCGTGTCTTGTTTATGTGACCAAGTTGGCAATGCCATAGAAACATATCATTGATGCCAGATCAGATACGTTTAAATAGATTAAATACATTATTGTAATTTGAACATCAATCTCATAATTACCATCGCGAGGTTTAGCCACAAGTAAAAGACATGATTCAAGTAGGCATAAATAGCAATACCATTAAAAGTGTACTTAAATCATTGTTCAAAAAATGAATAAAATGAAATAATGTTTCTGGTCAAACTAGGTGCAAACAAACAGTTATTCAAAGTAACTACAAGGCCAGATGGACAAGCAAATCGATATGTGCCAGTTGCAAGAACTGGGACTCTTTTCACATCACCAACGTTGAGTTCCATGCTGCCTTGTTTCAGCTTCTTCCAGTTTTTAGGCTCCTGCAAGACATTAACGATGTGGTAACCACATCTGGTACCAAATACCCATGTGTTGTTAGAAACAGTGAAAATTTCAATAATGTATATGGAAATACCTTTAGAGGAGCTTTCACTATTGGTCCTCTGTTTATTCAGCTCAGCAAGATAGTCTGGACAGTTACGTTTCCAGTGTCCCATTTTGTTGCACTTGTAGCACTGGCGCTCCTCATGAGGTGGCAGTGGTACCTTTGCAGCACCCTTATTAGTGTTGGTGGCATGCTTGGCAGTAACAATAACATTCTTCTTGCATTTACCGTTATAACCCCGGTTCTTGGGATTAGGCTTCTTGACATAAGCAGATCGAACTATCAGAACTTGATTAGTTTTAGTTGGAATATTTATCTAAGCTGTTTTGAGCATTCCATGAAGCTCCGACACTATCTTCACCCATGAATTCATATTGAAATTCATTACGAACTGGTCATAAGAGCTAGGAAGATAGTTCAAGATGAAGTCCGCTGCCATTACATCCAACAGGGGATAATCAAGTTTTTTTAGCTGGTCGATGTACCCTTTCATTTTGACGACATGCGCACTAACATGAGATCCTTGTTCCATTATGCAGCTGATAAGATGCTTCACGGTGTCAAGGCGTTCTTGGCGGGCTTGTTTCTGGAACATGCCCTTGAGTTTCTCAAGCATCTCATAGGCACCAAGATCTTCCAAGCCCTTAGCAAGATCAGAGGATATGGTGGCTAGCATAATGCAAGTGACTTCAGTAGAGTCGTCCTTATGCTTTTCAAGAACCTTTTAGGCAGCAATAGTATGGTTTTTCGGCTCGGTTGGAATTGGTCCATCGATAATATAGTGTTTTTTTTGCCATTATGAGAACAAGTCTCAAATTGTGGTGCCATTCAAGAAATTTGGTGCCATTCAGCATTTGTTTCTCAAGAATAGTCTTGAGGGTGAATGAGGAGTTATTATCAGTTGACATATGTTAAATAAGCAAAAGGTAATTTAATTAGTATTTTTGATGTTTTAATACTATTATTAATAACCCAATTAACATTAATAAAATAGGAACTTGAGAATCTGGCTTCCAGTTAGTAGGCAGCTGTAGCACACAACATTAGTAATTGGTTATGCAGACTAACACCGATTATTGTGAATAAAGCACACCTCTCGGTTATGAGGCATATTATGACAACAATTGCCTAAGTCGATACCTATAGCCTCATCTATGCCCCCCTTTAGTCTTCAAACAGCTGTAGCACGTAACAGAAGAGTAAAGTAATAGTCGCCCTAGTACAGTCACTTGTGAAAGGACCGGATGTGTTAACGAAACCCTCTCACCCATTAAAACTAAGTTTGTCGCGATATCTCTAACCAAATTTAAGTTAAAAGTTAAAGTATTAAGTTATTAGTTTTAGAAAATCAAATTTTGTTTAATTTTGCAAAAACAATAATTGGTTTTTTTATTTTAAAAATATTTCATATTAGGTTGGTGGTATTATAACATATTATAATAAGAATATGTAAATCTTAAATGGCCAAGATTAGTGATTGATCTTGCTAGCATGATCAATCAGGTCAAGGGGTCACAACACAAAACAACCACAAGTATGGACTCTTGGTGCATCCCGTCATCTTTGGTTACTCCCACTGACTTCAAGAACCCACGAGCTCGTCCTTGGTTTTCCTTCGGGTCTTCTTCATTATAATATTAAGGAAATACATATAATGAAAAAACCAAACCCTATCTATTACAATTTTGAACCATTAAAGTGGCCAAAAACCATAAAACAAAACCGAAAAATAAAATACAACTTTGAACCATTGAAAGACCGGTTGCCAGATCATATGATGTCATCGTATACATGCATGTGCAATACGATACGGAGCGAATACGTTCTGTCACTCTACTAATCTATAAGGCGGAAACAAATAGCAAATGAATCAAAACACATATCAACTCAAAGTAATTATCACTATTGAATATAACAACGTCAAAGAATACAAGTGATAAGTTTTTCACCCAAGATTACAATATATGAAAACATCTAACATATTTATACATGAAAGCCTATGGGCGTGTAAGTCTTGCAGCGTATAAGACTTATACGCCGTATAAGTCTTATGCGCTGGTAACCATGACTTGTATGCTCTTAACAAACTATTTTTACAAATTCAACTCGTTTAACCCTACAAGACCTAGAATTAGACATTTTGCACTAACAAACTCACCCTTGGATGATGCTAGATCTTGACTTCTTCATTATGACAATCCAAAAACTTTCACCCAAGTTATACAACTTGTTGATATAATTAACCTCGGTCATATAAACTTCAGAATTTGGATTTATCAAATTACCCATGGCTACTTGACAGCACCCCATGCATCCGAAGATTCATTCGGTTGACCTAGGTTGAATCTATTATAGTGATGATGAACAAAATTTTCAAGGGAACACCATCATAGATTCCGACCATCTATCCTATATTAGGACATAATATATTATGAGAATTAATCCACCATCTCACGGACATTAGACTTGAAATGGAATTTTTTAACAATCCTTTCGTCCTTTCCTTGCAAATCCTTGAGAAAACATCATCTTCATCGTCGTCCGAATCATCATCTTCCTTAGAACATACTAACATCTGCAATAAAAAACATCAACAATGACAAACTGATATGACAAAAAAGAACAAACAAAAATTTCTCACACAACATTTTAATTTTGACTATATGAAAACCTTAAATTTGAATTTTACAGAATCTGTTGACTTAAAAATCTAACAATTATTATAAACAATTCATATCAAAAACCATCTGTAAGAATTAGAATACATCATTTTAGTCACCAAATCATTTAAAAACAAACCAAAAATCAGTTCAATCTTGAACCTGTTAAAGACCATTTCAAAAACTTACTCATCTCAAATAAAAACAAACATACTTGATAATGCATTAGAAAAACATATAATCAACACTTACATACCTGAAATCGCATTATACCAAGTTTAATTGATTAAGTGTTTCACTCAAATTGTTTGATCAAAACTATTGATTTATCAACAAAGAAGATCTATCTGCAGGGTATATAATACCTTCTTCCAACTATAATATCTATAGCAGACATTAAATGCCGCAATAACTCATTTTTGCAATTCTTGCAACTCGTAAAACTTTTATGAACAAACAATGTATAACACAAGATATATATATACTTGTGACTTATACAACGTATAAGTCTTTGACTTATACGTCCACATAAGTTATAAAACTTATACGTCCATATAAGTTGAACACTTATATGTTGTCAGCTTCAAACAACGTTTAAATTGACAAATTTAAAACTATTGAACCCAATCAAGTCCAATTTAATGACCTTGATTAATACACTTGAAGTTTAATCCCTAATTTGAAATATTTGACAAAAACAATCACTCGATTCATGTTCTTGGATATCCAAACCCGATTAACCATTCACCAAAGGCGAAAATAATACAGAAATATAAAATCCTTTTGGTTTATAAACAAAAGTTGTAATCAAATTTTTTTTTTTTCAAAATAAAACTATTTACAAACACTAATATATGAACAGTATGAAACATATTCTGGTAAGTTGAGCAAGGAATCATATTGATCTATCTGTTCTTCCATCATGGTTTTTGTTAGTGCACGGTTTTGGTTATCTTGAGTCATTGTAATCGTTTGTAATTTATTATTATTTTAATGTAAGGGAACTTTAGTAATTTATAAGTCCCATTCGTTAAGGTTATGCTATCATTCGTTAGGCCTGTTTAACGAATGATAATTTATTAAGTTATCTGTGTCCATTCGTTAAGGATGTTTAACGAATGGACCTTAATCAGTATTGATACGTATCCATTCGTCAGGGAATGTTGACGAATGGGGTATAGCGAATGAGTCATTCGCTATACCCTTTTATTACTTATGTATTGGAGATGAATGAAGGCCATTCGTTACGGAATGTCATTCGTCTTCTATATATAGGTTGATTAGCCTGCTTAACTGATTATTCCTCTTCTTGCCGTTACTCTGTCCAACTGATTACTCAACACTTCGTGAACATAATTAAGCTTATTACACACATACATATATCATATAACTAGATCCGGTTACATATTGACATGAGCTGATCAATCGATTGAAGCTCAGAGAGGGATTCTCAAGTGGTATTAGAGCTTACGAGGGTTAGATTGTGTATGGGTTAAGGTATTTTAACATGAATTGATTGTTAATTCACAGTTTGATTGTTAATTATACATCTAAATTTGATTTTATTGATTTTCATTGAATTATAATGATGAGATGTTAATTGGATGAGAGATTGATTGAAATTGGATTCGCTATTGGTTATTTGGATTGTGTGAACATGAATTGATATGGAATTGGATTGAGTTTGTGGGTTATGGAAACAGAGGAATCTGTTTGTGTTTATTTTTTATTTTGGAATGATTATTGATGTTTGAAATGGTTTGGGATTGCTCGTATGATTGAGACGAGTTGATTAAGATATTGATTGTGTGAT
The DNA here is from genome assembly GCF_021521415.1 of Bidens hawaiensis. NCBI lineage: Eukaryota > Viridiplantae > Streptophyta > Magnoliopsida > Asterales > Asteraceae > Bidens > Bidens hawaiensis. The sequence continues at coordinate 369,260 of NW_027492786.1, forward strand.
TTGGTTAAGTTTTGAACAATTTATCCATCGATTTGTGTTTGTCCAGATTATTGTTTGAATCTGGAAGATTTCCAGATCTGGAAACTTGTCTTGAAGATTTGAAGATTCATAGTGTCATTCGTTGCGGACTACTCACTCATTCGTTACATGGTTGATAGTCATTCGCTATTAGGTTCTAACTGATTCGTGCCACGTGTCAAGTTTGTTACAACTGAATAACAACCTAATTCGTTACCGTAGCTGATTCTTTATTAGCTATTCATGTTTGAAACCCATTCGTCATCACTCATTCGTCATCCAATGAATCCTCATTCATCACAGAAACTCATTCTTGCCAAAGCCATTCGTTATCTTATTCGTTACCACATTCGTCAAATCATCCGCTAAGCTATTTGGGTGTTGATTCGTCATCTTTGACCCTTCGTTTGTGATAGTTATCCATTATCTTCATTTGTCACTTCATTCGTTACAAGATTCATATATCCATTCATCACTGTTCACCATTCGTTAATATATCCATTCGTCCTCACATTCTTTATTGATTTTTCATTTTCAAACTTATAAGTATTAAGTTTGGACATTGTTAAACTTTAATCTACAATTTGAGATGGCTGGTTATTATGCACTGGCTTCTCAGAATGTGTTGATGCAACAAATGTAACATCTCGATGTTGATATCATATCTCATTCAAAATGCCCTTGTTTAATGAAGTTTAGCGATTTTGCTAAATGGGAACCACGTTTCAGAGCACATCTAGGGTTGTTCACCCTGATTGTTTGCATTTTCTTGATGATGTGTACATTGTGCCTATGGTTGGTAATGAGACTAATGGTTTTACACCAAAGGTGTTTTCTCAATATTCTCAAGATGAAAAGAAAGCTTTAAAGATTGAAACAAAGGCATATTCCACGTTGACAATGGCATTACCCGACAATATTTTTCATCAAGTGGGAAGTATTAAAATTTGTGCATCTTTGTTTTAGCATATTAAAATGAGAAGTATGGGTAATACTGAAGAAAGTAAAAAGGTGATGTTGAAGTTTCAGTTTAGGAACTTTAACCTATTGAAGGGTGAGACTGTTTAAGAGAATAGTTTCTATAAGAATGAAGATCTTACGGCAATGGAATTTGTGAAACAGATTTAAGATAGAGAGTATGACTTGAAATGCCAAAAGTCATCAAAAGAAATTCAAGACCCGACTTGAAATGCGAAAAGTCATCAAAAGAAACTCAAGCTCCAATTAATGCATTTCTTACTCAAACTTCACAAGAGGGATCATCTTCCTATAGTGATCCAAATGTATGTTTCATGGCTTTCGGGGTTAATGACATTTCTGGTGGGTCAAATGCTAATGTCTTCACTGCATCACCTAATGTAAACATGAAGGAGGCTGAACATAATTTTGCTTTCCTTAGTGCTTTCATGACATCCTAAGAAAACTTGGTGGGTAGGAAGATCTCTACAAGTGAATTGACTAATGAATATTATGATCAGATTAATCATGATGATCTAGAGTTAATGGGTCTCAAATGGAATATGGCCATGATTGTAAGGAAGGTGAAGAAGTTTATGCAATGAATGGGTAAAGACTTACCATCCTTGAACAAACGAGTTGGTTTTGATAATTTGAAGGTTAAATGTTATAATTGCCAAGAGTTTGGTAATTTTTCCAAGGAGCGTGACAAGCCAAAGAGGAATATAATGGACCTCGAAACCAAGACATAAATTCTGGAAAGAAAGTCAATGATTCTCCTGAAAAGACTTCTAGTGGGAATGAATCAAAGGAATTGACTGGATTCTCCTAAAGCTTCAGGATCACAAGCACTTCTCATTGTTGAAGGAATTGACTGGAATCAAAGACTGTTGTGTAATGATAATCAAGCAAATCTTGTAATGTTCGAGCTGACTGAGAATTTTCAAGATGCTAGTGGGAACAAATTGTCTTCTGAAAATGATTCTGAGACAGAATTGGATTCAGATGATTCCTGCAACATGCAAGTAGCAATATTTGCTTGCATGGCCAAGACTGATAAGGTTAGTACTTCTTCTGTTAAATTTTCTGAGAATGTGTCATGTTCTGATTGTGAAACTGTTAAGTCAAGAATTGATTTACTTAATACTCATAATGATTCATTAATGAAAGAACTTACTTCAATCAAGGATACATATAGACAATCATTGGAATCTCAAATGAGATCAAGGGAAAATATTGAGGGATTGTCTATAAGTAATCATGATTTGAAAGCAGAATTGTCAGTAAAAATGACCATTAATGATAAAAAATTTCTAGAAATCATGAAACAAAGGACTAAGATAACTGAACTTGAAAATGAGGTTATAGAGTTTAAAAGTAAATTAGACAAGTTTAGAAACTCTTCATTTTTTTTGAATTAAATTATTGAAGTGTCTGGTAAGAAAAAAAGTTCAAAGAATGGTTTGGGTTTTGTTGAAGTTCCTCCACCATTTCATGATGACTATTCCCTAAATCCGTTTGCTGGATAGGAAGAAAATGTTACCATCATTGAGGAGAAACTCAAACTGGTTAAAAAAGACAATATCAATGTTCCATCTTCAACTCAAAAACCTCATATTCAAAGTAACTAGGTCTTTGTTGAGAATGTTGAGAATTTAATCATTGAGGCTGTAGTTGAACCTGAAGTTGTGCACAAAGACCGGAACATTCCACGTTCAAATCACATTTTGTGTGAACCTCAAGAATTTGAGGAGGCTGTGTATGGTTCAAACACAACTAAAGTGAAAAAAAGAGAAATCCGCTAAAGTTAAGGCTAAGAAATCAGAAAAACCAAAGATTTATGATGAGGATTTGATGTGTTTCATTAATCTTGTTCCTTCTAAAGTAAACACTGGTCGAGTGTTTAAGTTAAAAGGTATTAGCAAAGTATTCACTAAGAACTGGCACTTTACAGAGTTTTTCTAATTGTTCAAATCTCGATTTTTACATGAAAAAGAAATCTGTTACGTTTGATGACTTGAACAAAGGGCATGTTCCTGGTGTTTTTCATCAACCTTTGTTGCACCAGTTTCTGCCAAACCACAATGTGAGTTTGTTGAGATGTGAACATGCTTTTTATGTGGCGAACAAGGTCATGTTGTAAGAAACTGTGGAATGAAGAAATCACTGAATATTCATCCATATATCAAAGAACAATCGTAACCAGTTCCTTTGATTAAAGAAATTCTGAAAAGACCCATGTCTTTTGATGATAAAACATACATCATGTTTTCCATTGTGAATCCACGCAAGGTGATTCCTGTTGGTGAAAGTAATGTTAAATTAAAACCCAAGTTTGTTCCTACGTAACCAATTTGTACAAATGTGAACACAAATGTGATTCAAACTGCATACTTAAGATGAAAGTCGAAAAGGCCGGTGACTTATTCACAAGCAGCTAAGCCGCATTTGGATTCTGTCAAAATTAACTCTTCAAGTGAAATAAAAGAGATGCCCAAGACTGAGGCCTGAGCTGCCTTTTGGAACAAATCATCTTGCCTATATGTGCAGAGTTTATCAAAGACTATATCTGGGGAAAATTGGATTATGGATAGTGCATGCTCTCATCATATTACCGGCAATATCGATCTTCTAACCAATGTCAAGAATATTCAAGGGGGTTATGTAGCTTTTGCGGGTAATTCGGGTGGGGGGGATGATTAAAAAAGAAGGAGATGTTTCTAATGATAGTATTACATTCGAAAAAGTTAATTATTGTGATAAAGTGGATCTGCTGAGTGTTTCTCAGATCTATGATAAGAAATATACCATTGTATTTAATGACAAGGAGTGTATTATACTCAAACCGGGTTTTGTTATTCCCGAAGACATGGTGGTTACGAGGTCTCCAATGTCAAATGATATTTATGTTCTCAATATGAGTTATAAGGTATCTACTTATGTTGAAACGTGTTTTTGTCTCAAAGGTAACTGAGAAGGACTTGATTCTGTGGCATAGGAGTATGGGTCACATTCATGTGAGAAAGATGAATTATCTGATGGCATATGATTTGGAGGATGGGATTTTCCTTAAAAACTTCAAGCTGACCGATCACTGTATTGCATGCAAAAAAGGCAAACAAAAAAAGAAGTTATACCCGTCTAAGTTAATTACTCCATTGATACTCCTTCGGAACGACTTCATATGGATTTGTTCGCTCCTGTGAATCGTGCGAGTATTGCTGGAGATTGGTACTGTCTAGTTGTCACTGATGACTATTCAAGATATTCTTGGGTGTTATTTATGAGTTCTAAAGATCAGACACATATTCTTGTTCAAAATTTAGTCACAAAGATTGAATCACTGTACAAACACAAGGTGAGACGTATTCAGAGTGATAATGGTACGGAGTTCAAAAATTCTATATTGGACTTCTTTTGTAACCAGGATCAATACCACCGAGAATATAGTGCTCCATATGTACCTCAACAGAAAGGTGGTGTTGAACGAAAGAACCGAACACTGATTGAAGCTGCAAGAACTATGTTAGCAGATTCAAAGCTTCCTATCCAATTCTGGAATGAGGCGGTGAACACTGCTTGCTACATGCTTAATCATGTTCTGACCATGAAGAATCTACGAAAGACAAGCTATGAGCTTCTGAGCAATCGAAAACCTAATTTAATGTTTTTGGACTCGTTCGAGTGTCCTTGCACTATGCTGAAAAGAGATACGGGAAAAATTCGATGAAAAGGCTATTGAAGGTTATTTCTTGGGTTATGATTCACTTAAGAAACGAGTCTTCAACTTTACTTCGGGTTGTGTTGAAGGGTGGTACTGTGTTGATTGTCAATGGTACACAACACATCCTGCCGGAAAGGGTCCTGATTGGATGTTTGACTATGAGAGTTTATTTAATTCGTTTACTCCCATAGTTGATCAACTTGACGAAGATTTGGTGTGTGCTTATTTAGAAGATCAATTGTGTTCCACAACGAGATCTTCAACTTTATTTATGATGATGTCATACAAGATGATCTTCCTGATACATCTCTGATGTTATTTCTATTTCATCAGATGATGGTCATTTTATTGATTCCTCTTCAGTTCCTTTTCTTGAAAATCTTGAGGTTGGTGAATCATCTCATGATACTGAAGAGAATTTTACTAATTTAAATGATAATGTTGTTGTGCCTGAGAATCCGGCTCTTCGTATTCATACGTATCATCCTCAGGACAACATCATTGGTGATCTTGATGTTGGTGTGCAAACACGTCATCAGATTGCTAATTCGAGTGAGGTTAATGTATTGTGTGCGTATGCTGATATGCATTCTTCTGGAATCATGAATCTCGCTAAATACACCTGCTTTTTGTCCCAACTGGAACCGAAAAGTGTTTGTATGGCGCTTGAATACTCTTCGTGGGTAGAAGCAACGCAAGAGGAGCTGCAACAAAATTTAGTCAAGTCGGCGTTTGAGATCTCATTGACAAGCGAGATAGAGTTAAGAAGCTTATTCTGATGAAATGGGTCTTTAAAGGTAAAAAGGATGATTGCGGGGTCATCGTTAGAAATAAAGCACGTTTGGTTGTGCAAGGGTTTCATCAGCAAGAAGGAGTAGATTGCACGGAAGTATATGCTCTAGTTGCACGATTAGAGGCTATACGAATATTTTTGTCCTATGCAGCTTTAAACAATATTTAAGTTTTTCAAATGGACGTCAATAGTGCATTTCTCAATGGCGAACTTCATGAAGAGGTGTTTGTGAAGCAAAATCCTGGTTAGGTGTTTGTGAAGTAGCCTCCTGGTTTTGAAGATCCGAACTATCCTAACCGTGTTTACTGATTAAGCAAGGCACTTTATGGTCTACACCAAGCCCCGAGAGCTTGGTACGGCATATTGCTGACCATCTGACTGATAGTGGCTTCAAACGAGGGGATGTGAATTGTACTCTCTTTTATAAGACTGTCGGAGATGGCTTAATCCTCGTCCAGATATATGTCCACGACATCATATTTGGTTCTACGAACGACAAGCTGTGTAAGGATTTTGAGAAGTCAATGCAGACAAAATTTGAAATGAGCTCGATGGGGGAGATGAATTTCTTCTTAGGGTTGCAGGTTTATCAGTCTGATGCTGGAATTTTTATTCATCAGACGAAATATGTGAATGATGTCTTGAGTCGATTCAAGATAACTGTCGGAAAAATCCCTCTGACGCCTCTTCCGGCGGGTCATAATTTGTCACTGGATGAATTGGAGGATACCGTAGATCAAACCATGTACTGAGCAATGATAGGTTCTTTAATGTATCTAACTGCTTCTCGTCATAGTATCATGTTTGCTGTTAGTTTATGTGCCCGGTACCAATCGATTCCCCGAGTGACTCATCTATGGCGGTTAAACGTACACTTCACTATCTGTGGGGTAATACTAACACCGAGTTATGGTATCCCAATGACGATAGCTTTGAACTCACTGCGTTTTCCGATTCGGATTATAGGGGATGCAAGATCAACTTCAAGTCAAATACAGCGGGCTGTCAATTTCTAGGAAGCAGGCTTGTTTCCTGGCAGTGTAAGAAGCAGACAACAGTCTCCAATTCAACTGCCAACGTAGAGTATGTGGCAGCCTCGAGTTGCTGTTCACAGGTTCTTTGGATTTAGCAACATCTGTGGATTTATAGTTTGAAGTTTCTTACTACTCCCATATTAATTGATACCTCAGCTGTTATATGTATCACTAAGAACCCCGTGCACCACTCTAAGACGAAGCATATCGAGATTCGATATCATTATATCCGTGATTGTTTTGAAAAGAAATTAATTGATTTAGAGATGGTGCACACTAATTTTTCCGAAAGCTAATATGTTTACCAAAGCTTTTGATAAAACTCGCTTTAACTTTTTGCTTGGTTTAAACGGATTGAAAACTCTTGCTGATATCCTTAAGCTCGGATAATCAATTTTTTTTTGTAAAGTTTATTTTGTTTTTGTTATTTTAATATATTGATTTTTGGGGGAGAAAATGGGAAAAATAAAAAAATGTTGTGATTTTCTGTTTGTATAGAGAAAAACCAAAAACATTCAAATATTTCAAAATTTCAAAAACATTAAAAATGCACCTAAAAAACGAGTTTTGAAGAAAAATGTGAAAATGATAGTACATTGATCATCTAGTCCCATATCCAGAAAGAAATAAGCTTAAAAGACTGAGTGCTTAACTGCACTGGTGCATTGATAGGTCGCAAACGAACTGTAAGGTAAAGTATGTGATATAAACATAAAGAACTGCCAAATTGAAAGATGTGTTAGTCTTTTCAAAAGTTTTGGTAATGAAGGCAGAAATGTAATAGCCTATCATACTCAAGCCTTATGTCTGTTTGATCACCAAAAACAAAAATTCTGAATAAAATGCATCTAGTTTATGGTTAACACTTCAATGGTGTAAGGTCTTATGGCCTAAAATCCTATATTGATGGGATGCATCCGGTTTCTGGACACTGTGAGTCTTTATACAGCTTCATTATTTGCGTATTCATAAACGTGAATATTTCAAATGATTTTAGAGCAAAACCAAAGTCATTAAACTTGATCACCGTTGTACATCGTACAAACTCATTACTGACTTGATCAAAAATCTGTTGTTAGTTATACATTGTTCCTCCCTTGCGCGCGTCTTAATACCAATAAGAAATGGACCCCGGGGGATACAATGTCTGTAAGCCTACAGATGAACTCGTGCATACTCACTCACAGTAAAGGAAGCTTGGTGTATTGCTTGATAATGGCGGTATACCTTGTAGTGGGGATTATAAACTTAGTATTCTTATAAATCTATAAAAATTTCGATCCATGATTTCAATGGGTCTTTCAACCATTTGCATTGTCTCATCGATACGCACTTCATCGAGTGGTAGTGAAGATTACCCTCGGCTAAGCACTTTTTGAGGTTTGAGACATTAAAGGTCGGATGAACACTAGTAAGTTCTTGCGGTAACTCGAGTCTATAAGCCACTTTTCCAATCATTTCAAGGTTCTTGAACGGGCCTACGAAGCGGGGTGCTAGTTTTCCTTTCTTTCCAAAACGGACTACCCCTTTTAAGGGGATACTTTGAGAAGGACAAGGACGTCAACGTTGAACTCGAGAGGTTTTCGCCGTTTATCGTCATAACTCTTTTGATGACTTCTAGCGGCGAGAAGATTCTTGCAGAATTGATCGATACAATCGGTAGTGTCTTGAAGCATCTCGGGACCGGTTTTTTGTGCTTCACCAATCTCATTCCAACAAATCGGAAATGACACTTGCGACCATAAAGAGCTTCAAAAGGATCCATACCAATGATAGAATGAAAGCTATTATTGTATGAGAACTCAATAAGCGGAATATGGGAATCCCAATTTCCACCAAAATTAATTACACACGATCGAATGGAACATTCGGATTGGCCATCAGATTGAGGATGATATGCGGTACTAAGATCAAGGCGAGTTCCCAAGGCATCTTGAAGTAAGGTGAAACGAACATAACGATCGGAGATAATGGTCAATGGTCCATGGCGACACACAATTTCACGAACATAGATTTGAGCGAGTTGTTCCACGGAGTACTTCTCTCGTATTGGGATTAAATGAGCTGATTTGGTTAATCGATCGATGATTACCCAAATACTATCATTTTGCTTCTAAGTGCTAGGTAACTTGGCGATAAAGTCCATGGAAATGTCTTCCCATTTCCAAACGGGAATCGGTGGTTGCTCGAGTAAACTAAAAGGTTTTTGATGTTCGGATTTAACCTTCGACCATGGTGAGACATTTTGAAACATAAATTGCCACGTCTTTCTTCATACCGGGCCACCAATAAATAGAACGAAGATCGAAGTACATTTTATCCTCACCGGCATGTACAGAATATCGTGACTTATGAGCTTTATCTAGAATGAAAGTACGTAGTTCGTCAAGATCGTGAACCCATAAATGTTTGAGGAAATAAAGCAAGCCATCGAGTTTGGTTTCAAGTTGACGTTCGGCTCAACACGACATTTCGTCGTACATGTTGCCTTCATCAACGGAGGTGCATTGGGCTCGATAGATGCGGTTTTGAAGATCGGTTTTAATGATGATTCTATGAAGCATAATGGATTTGACATTAATTTTACGACTAAGGGCATCAGCCACGAAATTTGCTTTACCGGAGTGGCAGAGAATTTCGCAATCGTAATCAATAAGTAATTCGGCCAGTCAACGTTGTCTGATGTTGAGATCTTTTTGGTCAAAAATGTTTTGAAGACTTTTGTGATCGGTGAAAACTACACATTTCGTACCGTAAAGATAGTATCTCCATATTTTGAGAGCGAAAACGACAGCACCAAGTTCTAGATCATGAGTTGTGTAATTCTCTTCGTGAACCCTAAGTTCCTCTGAGGCTTAAGTGATAACTTGACCTCGTTGCATGAGAATGCAACAGAGACCTTGGTTGGATGCATCACAAAATACCACAGTCATCGTTTCCTTCGGGAAGGGTTAGGACGGGAGCATTACAAAGCATCTGATTTAGAGTTTGGAAAGCTTTGTTTTGTTTCGGTCCCCATTCGTGTAACATCCCAAAATTTTAATAAATAATATTTTAGATATTATCTCTATTGATGTACAAGTTTACTTAAGATGGTAAATAAATAGTAAAATGGTAAAAGGGAAAGATAAGTAGGCTAACTTAAATGGAAATTAATCATGGACTAAAAAGGAAAGATAGGCCTTAGGTCCATGGGCTTAAGGGAGTATAAATACCCCATAAACCCTAAATCTTTCCATTTCCATCCATAATATCCATCTTATTCTCCCTACACCTTAAAACACACACACAATCCGTTCCATTTCCGGCTGCAAGAGAAAAAGGAGGCATTCGAGACCGAAATCAAGTTGAATATAGATAGATCTTCATATACAAGATAAATACAAGATCCTAGTTCGTAAACAAGCTAACCCGAAGCCTAAATACGCTTAAAGGTATGTGCTTTAACCTTAAAGTTTACGTTTTTATGAACGAGTAATCATGAAACTCAAACCTAGAGTAGATCGGGTCTAGATAATTCATAAAGTAACAAACTTGATGATTTAAAATGAATGAAATGGACTCATAAGTATAAACGGTTCATAAAGGAACCCTAGATCTAGCCTAGAACGTTTTAAATGTGTAAAGGTCCAAGCTTTATGCCTAAAACGAATTAGATCTTGATAATGGAATAGTAATGAATGAAAAACGATTATGAATGATGATGATAGGAGGTTAAAAGTTCATGATTTGAACCTTAGATTAACTGAGCAAAGTAGAAATCGTAAAAATGGAATAATGAGCTGGACTGGGGGTTTTCGGCCACCCTATGGAGTTCTCGGCCAGGATTGAGAATCCTTGGTCAAACCTTATGGTTCTCGGCCATGTGGTTTTTGGCCATGGTGTTCTCGATCTACATGGTTTTCGGCCATGGTGTTCTTGGTCTACATGGTTCTCGGCCAAAAACAAGGTTCTCGGTCAACATTGAGCTCTTAGTGGCAGGAGTTCTCGGCCACGAGTTCTCTGCTAAAGAGATCTCGGCCAGTCCTCTGAATGGGTAATGGGCTGAATCCACTTGGGCCTAGACCCAGTTGAGCCTAGAAGAATAGTTGGATTGATTTAATTAAGCCCATGAGGTTGTCGCCCCCAGCCAGGGGCTCTACCCCTTGGACCCCGCTAGAGGCAGCCGCCCCTAGAACCCCGCTGCCAGAGGCGCTGCCCCCGGACCCCCGTTCATTGTGGGTTATTAAAAGACAGAACTACGATATGAGTAGTGATAGTTTGATTGATACGTGTAATTATTATACAGTTAACCGTGCACAGCTCAAGAAGGAAATAACTATTAACGCTGAACGCAACAAGATCCAGGTAAGTTTCTAGCCCCATGTCCTTGTTATGTTTTCGGGGCTGTGTGCATACTCGATGAGAAGTGTGAATACACTTACCTTAAGTGGTTAGTGTATGCTATAGAAGTCATACAAGGTAGTTATTATATAATGTTTGTCGGTGCGTGAACGATCTTCGGATATTGCACGTATCGCCAAGGATAGTGATTTCCAAGAGGTTGTTAGTGTGTATGAATGCCATGATGTGACTTTTTTATTATGTAAATGATGTAATGATATGAAGTGTGTTGTAGACGAGTAGAGGTAGAATGTGTTAGAAGTGGCAAGAGTCTAGTAAGAGTGTTAGTGGCATGACGGTAGTACGTGGTAGGGTAAGCCTATACGTGACTTCGTTATTAAAGTGGCATAACGTTATACGTTATTAAAGTGGCAAAGTGACATAACGTTAATTCGTTATTAAAGTGGTTAAGTGGTAGGGATAAATAAGAGGTTAAGTGGTAAAGTGAGCAGGTCAGATAGTGGACTACGTGTCTTCGAATACGTATATATTGCATGTAGTGGTTGTATGATAAGTTGCTTGATTAACTAGAACTCACTCAGCGTAGCTGACTTTTAGTATGCACGCAGGTGAGCTGATTATAGAGTTGGCATGAGGACGGCACATGGCATGGATTGAACGGCTGGCATCTAAAGATAGAAGTAAAGATGTTTTAAATATAATGTTTGTGTTATGGTATCAAAGAAAAGATTTAATGTTTTGTAACGAATGGTTGATGTTTTATATTCCGCGAAAAGTTTTAATTAACTCTGATTTGTAAGAACTGTGTTTATGAGTAAATCCGACGCTAAAGTAGGGCTACTGGTAACGGGGCCTTACAATTCGTAAGGTTTTCACTTATGAGTTAGTATGGTGAGGGGTAGCGCAATGTTGGAGAAGTTTAGAATGAATTGCTGGTAATATCTGGCCAACCCAAGGAAAGATCGAACTTCCATGGGTGTAGGTGTGGATGGAGTTTTCCAATCTTTTATGGCCTCAAATTTAGCGGGATCAACATGAATACCTTTATCGTTGACCATGCGACCCAAAAATTGAACTTCCTTTAACCAAAGTTCACATTTTGAGAATTTGGCATAAAGTTGTTACTTTCTTAGGAGTTCGAGAATGGAACGTAAATGATGCTCATATTTTGCTTTGGATTTTGAATATATAAGGATGTCATCAATAAAGACAATTACAAATTTCCTTCGGGAAGGGTGCATTGGTTAACACGAATGGCATAACCATGAACTCATAATGTCCATATTGAGTACAGCAAGCAGTTTTGGGAATCTCGTCTTCATGAACATGCAATTGATGATAACCCGATCGAAGATCGATTTTGGAAAAACAAGTTGTGCCTTAGAGTTGATCAAAAAGGTTGTCAATTCGAGGCAAAGGGTAACGATTTTTTATGGTGAGTTTATTGATCTCAGGGTAGTCGATACAATTGTGAAATGAACCATCTTTATTTTGCACAAAGAGGATGGGTGTGCCCCAAAGAAAGGAGCTCGGACGGATAAAGCCCTTATTGGAGAGTTCTTGGAGTTGGTTCGATATTTCTTGCATTTCCGAAGGAGCTAAATGATACGGAGCCTTGGCTACGGGAGTTGTTCTGGGCACAAGGTCGATTCGAAATTCAACCGGACGGATGGGTGGAAGACTAGAGACGTCGTGGGGAAAAACGTCAGGAAAATCACAATGAACGGGAATGTCTTGGATTTTTCTTTCTTCGGTGTATTTTGACATACGTAGTTTTGAGATTGAGATCACGACACGAGGTTGAGCTATTTGGGAGTCGTTTTGCCAAAGATCTTGAGGATTTTACCATTGGCGAGCGAAATTCAAATAAACTTGTCATGACAAACAACTTCGGCACGATAAAAGGCTAACCAATCTATGCCTAATATGATATCGATACTTCCCATTTTCATTGGGATGATGTCGATCGAGAATTTACGCTTGTAAAGAGTGAAGATGCAATCAAGGATAAACAAATCGATGGTGATGGAACTACCATTGTCGAGAAAGTTTAGTACGTAAGGGTAGATTCAAAATTAAAAGAAATAAAACTCCTATCGGCACCAGTATCAAATAAAATTAAAGCTAAATGCTCATTTACTTAAAACGTACCGTTCACCAAGTCATTGACAACTTGGGCTTGGTTGGCATTCTTCATAATAGCACACCCTTGGTTGCCATGGGTGCCTTGCGGGAGTGAAGGAGGAGGAGGAGGAGGAACTTGAATGGCATGAAGCGGTTGAACCGTAGGAGCCATGAGTTGCGGGACTTGAGGTTGATAAGTTTGCACTTGGAAGGCTTGAGTTGAGTAGTAAGGTGTGGCCATGATTTGGGTTTGATTTGAAAAACGAGTCGAGGACAAGCATTGCGGAAATGGTTCGGGTCACCACAATTGAAACAAGCTATCGGTTGAGGAGGAATTTGAGAAAAAGGTATGGGACGGTTTCGAGGATTAGGTGGAGCAAACGTTGATGGAGCGGGTTGCCCACGAGAGGCTTCACGACACACATTTCTAAGGTGACTGAAGCGGTTACAATTCGAGCATTGGTGATAAGCTGAGTAAGATGGGTGATGGTGTTGACAAGTGTTGCACAAAGGGTGAGGACAGGTATAAGGTTTTCGGTGTTGAGGAGCTTCGGATTGAGATTGGGCTTGATATGGGTTAGTGACGGCACAGTTTTGGTAGTTTGGTTTGTGTTTCTTTTTGGAGTGGAGGGATGAGTTGGAGTAATTTAGGGATTGAAATTGATGGTCAGCTTTGGTGTGGGATGATGGTTAGTGTGTGGTCTTTTAATTAGGTTTCTTGGAAACTTTGATCGTGAGATTACTAGCGTTGACATGGTCCTCGGAGAGTGCAGCGGCTAGGGTAATTGCATCATGGAGTGTTTGTGGTTTACTACTCATCAACGAGTCTTGGATTTGCATAGTCAAACCGCCGACATACTTGTCAATCGCCCGCTCAAGAGAAGTGAGCAAGTGAGGAACCAAGAGACTAAGCTCATGAAAGCGGTCGGAGTAGGCGGAGTTGTCAACACTCTCTTGCTTAAGTTTCCAAAATTCGGATTCGAGTTTTCTGAATTCATGTTTTGGGAAAAATTTCTTCATCATAGACTATGGCTACTTCCGCCCCTTTTACGTACAATTTGCTATTCCACCATGTGAGGGCGGTCTCTCGAACATGCTTGAAGCGTATGTGGTTTTCTTGGATTCGGGGCATTCACAATGACGGAAAACGCTTTCCATCTTTTCGAATCATTGCAACAAGGTAGTGGCAAAGTTCTTACCTTAAAAAGTTGATGGTTTGTGATGTGTGTCTAATAAGTGTTTCTCTCTATGGGACTCACAACTAAGCTTTAAATTTCAAAATGGAAATTCCTAATTACACCACACACAATCGATCACAAGTAGCATAGACCTAAGAAGCCCGAGTATCGAACACAAGGACTAGTGAGAACACCTATGATTACTAAACCCTAGACAAATCCTTCCTATGAATAATATTTTCAATTTGATTTTTAATAATTAAAACTACTTGACCTAACTTACTTTGCACAAACTTAATTAACTTAACATACTTAATTAGACTAACTGAAATGCTTAACAAAACTTAACGAGGTTTTAACGACTATGGTGAAAACGTCTACCTAGGTAAGAATCAAATTAACGGTCTTACATGCTAATGGATTGAATGATCTCACGACACCGGTATCTAAAGATGACACAACTAAGGTTCACTTAAGCTAGCTCGATCACCTCTCGGTCTCACTAACAAACCCTAACTGACACTTAATTGATTTTAAAAACAAACCGGAAAACGATTACTAAGGTGTTCTAATGTCGAGTCTCCTCTCGGACTCACCGACACTCGACCCTATTGGAAATGAATACTACACAACAAAGGATAGAGGAACAATTTAGCTTAACACAAACTAGATTAACTAATCGCTCACAATCCCAAACCCGACAAGAACGGAACCCGCTTTCGCGCAATCCTAATCCTAGCATGCAAAGGCTATGAGACGGATTTACTTCTTATCACCTCTCAGTCTCTAAGAAGGTGTTTACCCGCTGAAATATACCAAAACACACTCAACAAAACCCTACGGTGATATCTACCGCAAATAAATTCTAAACACCAAGTAAAGAATCAAACAAGCAACAATCAATCAAAAAAAATTCAACCAATCGAAGCATGAGGTTTATGGAGTATAAATAATAAAATCCCAGCCACTAAATACAACCTAATTCAATATTTAACCAAACTTTACATTAGTAATTCAAGTCTTTTGATCAAAACCAAACAAATATCATCAAACCTAGGTAGAACTAACAATTTTAACCGGACATGTTATTTGGACACAACAAAACATCAATATAACCATCATAATACTCAACCAAATCATAGTCAAACTCAATCCACAATCAAATATAGTCAATAACAATTCAATCATAAATTCAATTTCAAAAGACTTAGCCAAATGATTAAGAATAAGATAGTTATGAACAATAAACAAGAAACCAAAGTATACGAATGTCATATTATCAATTGTGGTTGAGATATGTGATGAAAAACAATCATGAGCTGATGTCCTAAGTCATCCTTGGCTGCCCCAATCAAAACCACACAACCCTTAAACGTTTTCTTACTTTTTTTTTCCTGTCCGCAAGTAAACCCCCCAAGATAGGGTTTTAATTTTTTTTTTTGCTTTGGCTACCAGCTGCCACATTTGACCAGCCAAAAAAGGTTATAATATTTTCTTGTTGTTTATGTTGGTTGAGCTCCTCCACAAAGACTTTTTAGTGTTTTTATTTATTTCTTCTCTCCGTGATGCCGCTACCGATTAGACTCTGGATGGAGGCAGCTTAGGGTTTTTTATTTGTCTTGTTTATTATATAATAACACATGCAAGCCTCACAAAAATGGACTCTGGCCGGGATTTTACTTCAGTTCTTCAAGAATAGTACATACAAGGTCTCCAAGTCTCTTGAAAAGCTCGGAATTTTTCCTTAAAAACGCAACCTACAAAATACATAATTATGTAAGATCTTACTAAAGCAAGTTAAGAAACATTAAATATTAGATATAAAAGCAACTACAAAGATGATAAATGGTGCGGAAAACAAGTATGTTTTACAACACATCAAACATCCTCACACTTAATACTTTTTCGTCCTTGAAAAAGAAATCTGCACAAGATCATAACTAAGTGAAAACAACAATCTCCTAGATTATTTAATATTGTTAAAACAATAGAAACAGCTCAACATATTGACCGCGATTGCCAGTATATTTGTCCACTTTAAACCCTACCACTAACCAATCTAGCCCCCAATTGCATTAAGCGTTTTGAGTACAAGAGTCACGGCTACACCTACTCCATCTCAGACAAAGATAGCTAGAAAAAACTAGAGTCGAAGCAGACTGGTTCGACAAATCATGGTAAGCCAAGGACTCATTGATGGGACTAAGTAGATGCACTCGGTGAAATTTAAAGATGAATGGTCATGTGGAGGCCGTATGAGCTTTTCCTGAATATTATTGGACTTTGTGCTATGAATCCCTAATTTGATATTTATTGACTAAGAACCTCTACCCCAATAGCGATAACCTCAAAGTCACTATCCCAACACGTAAACTCTCAGCCCCGTCTAGTATGTGCATCTTTGCCCTATTTTACTATTTTTGGATGTTTTTTTTTGCATATTTTATTTGTACTTTCTTTTCATTTTTCATGCTTTTGCAAGATTTTTTTTCACCTAAATAAATATAACTATTTTTAATCTCGTAAAAAGATGGGCATTGTGGTGGTGTGCTGGTTTGAGTGCATCTAAGTCTTACCATCTCAAAGTTATTAGATTATGGTAATGTTCCCTATGCATCGAAATTCGGTTTCATCGTTTCTCAAATTATTAGGTATATTTAATATGCTAAAGAGGACTATAAAAGCTAGTTGGGCCTACTGACACATCCCAAATCAGATATGCAAACCATCTCTTCTTTTATTTATTATAATATTTTTCAAAAGTTCCATCATTTGCAAGATTATTATTTCTTTTTTCATGCTTTTGCAAGATTTTTTTTCACCAAAATAAATATAATTATTTTTAATCTCGTAGAAAGATGGGCATTATGGTGGTGTGCTGGTTTGAGTGCATCTAAGTCTTACCATCTCAAAGTTATTAGATTATGGTAATCCTCCCTAGGCATTGAAATTCGGTTTCACCATTTCTGGTTTGAGTGCATCTAAGTCTTACCATCTCAAAGTTATTAGATTATGGTAATCCTCCCTAGGCATCGAAATTCGGTTTCACCATTTCTGGTTTAGTGAATCTAAGTCTTACCATCTCAAAGTTATTAGATTATGGTAATCCTCCCTAGGCATCGAAATTCGGTTTCACCATTTCTCAAATTATTAGGTATATTAAATATGCTAAAGAGGAGTATCAAACCTAGTTGGGCCTACCGTCACATCCCAAATCAGATATCCAAACCATCTCTTCTTTTATTATTATTATATTTTTCAAAAGTTCTTAGAGCTTGTTAACGCAATGGTAATAATATCATTTCTTGCATAACGTATAAGAAAAACATATTTCAAGGGACTTTTTTTTTCTTTGTACATTTTTTTTAAAATTCAGTCGCATCTGTCACTTTTAGTCTTCGGGTAAATGGCTACCCCATATGTCTACAGGTAGATAACATGACCAAACATATATAAAAATACATGTTCCTTGATCTTTAGTAACCGACATATTTTGAAGCGATAGAGTGCAAAAATATAATATTAATAATAATAATAATAATAATAATAATTATTATTATTATTATTATTATTATTATTATTATTATTATTATTTTCTATAACTAAGTAAAATAAACCTCATCCCCACACTTAGAACGAAATCATCCTCAATGAGAACAAGGAAAAGAAAAAAAAAATAAAATGAATAATAAAATCTTAAAATTTCAAGAATAAAACAAAAGAACGGGTTATTCCCCTGGTTTATATGCTGAATCTTCACCAGCTGTGTATCAATCGAACGACCGTATAACATTTCATTCGTGGCCGTAACCTCGGGGGAACTAGTTCCAAAACGCCATCAAAGCTGCCATGCGCATAATAATACCTGCAATAACTCAAAATCGCTCGCATGTAGCGGTCTACAAAACAGGAAATAGAAAATAAGAAATAAACATATTTTTGTGTTTTTGTATTTTATTTTTTTTTACTTTCTTTTATTTTATTTTTTATATTTTTTTAAGATTTGATAATTAGAATATCCCTAAAATCGACCAACTCGAATAGAGATTGAGTACGAGCGGTTTCAATTTTGAACATCCTAGCAAAGACAAAATATGTAAAATAGATGGCAAAAATAATAAAAATACACACTCTACAACTCGGGCTATCTCCCGAGTGATGCATCAAACACGTTTACGCCTCGGTGTGTAGGTTAAGGTAGAATACCTTGACTGTCTGATCAGCAACTAGCTTGCCTATGTAGTACTTTAACCTGCGACCGTTCGCCTTAAATTTCCCGCTCTTATCTTGTATCTCAAAAGTGCCATACGAGAATACCTCAGTGACTGTGAACAGTCCCGACCATCGGGAGTTATACAATAAAACCAGATCCACACACTTGAACTACTTATTACCCTTCAACTTTCAATCGTCCAGTTCCTTTGTCTGCTCCTTATACTTAAACGACTGCACGCATGCGTGATCCCGCAGCTCCTCTAACTCATGCAGCTTGTGGAAACGAGTGCCTTTCGCGGCAGATATATCAAGATTAAACTTTTGAAAGGCCCACGAAGAACGATGTTCCAAATCGACAGGTAGATGACATGCATTCCAATAAATCATCCGAAATGGCGTGGAACCGGTCGGAGTCATGTAGGCTGTACGGAAAGCCCACAAACCGTCATTCAATTTGTCGGACCAATCCCGACGATTCGAACCAACGGTTTTCTCAAGAATACGTTTGATTCCCCAATTACTCACTTCCACCTGCCCACTATTATTATTTCCCCGATTATTATTTCTTTTTTCATGGTTTTGCAAGATTTTTTTTCACCTATATATATATAACTATTTTCTAATCTCGTAAAAGATGGGCATTGTGGTGCTGTGCTGGTTTGAGTGCATCTAAGTCTTACCATCTCAAAGTTATTAGATTATGGTAATCCTCCCTAGGCATCAACGCCTTCTCCTTCTTTGAAGAAGTGAGTACCTCGATTGCTGATCAAGGCTTTCGGGACACCAAAACGAGCCAAAAGACTTTTAAGAAATCGGACTATAACTCGGCCATCATTCGTGGGTCAAGCTTTGTACTCAACCCACTTTGAAACATAATCAACGGCCACGAGTATGTACTTTTTACCATGCGAAGATGGAAATGGTATCATGAAATCAATGCCCCACACATCGAAAACCTCACAAACGCTAAATAGCGTTTTGGGGCATATTATTTCGCGACGAGATGTTGCCGACACGATGGCAACGATAACAACTCCTCACAAACTCATGTGCATCCTTAAAAATCAAAGGCCAATAAAAACTAAAATCAAACACCTTCTTCGTCGTCTAACTCGCATCGTGGAGACCTCATGTCGGTCCTACATGACAATGGTTCAGAATCTGCCTTCCTTCTTTAGCATCTACACACCCCATAATCAGCTGATCAGTATCGATACGGAAAAGATACGGGTCGCCCCATAGGTAGAACTTAACATCAGCAAAGAATTTTTTCTTTTGCTGGTAAGGCATCTTCAGGAGGTACCTGTTCACAAGATAGTTCGCGAAGTTAGCGAACCATGGAAAAACCTCCTCCTGTGCTGTAACAAACATGAGACTCTCTGTCGGAAAACGGTCTTCGATCCTGACCCCTGAATCTCCTAACTTCGCTCCCTCTAGACGCGAAAGATGATCAGACGCCATATTCACGGCCCCTTTTTTGTCACGGATATCAATATCAAACTCTTGAAGCAATAGGATCCATCGGATAAGACGATCGTCTTGGACAGAACTAGATAGGACCTAAATTATTGAATGCAAACACCAAAGCTAAAAGCTCTTTCTCAATGGTGGTATAACTCTCTTGTGCACCATTTAAGGTCCGGCTAGCGTAGTAAATCGGATGGAAGTGTTTATCCTTCCGCTCCGACTGGGAAGTCGCTCGCGTCACACATCAACTCGAATGATAACGACCAGTCGGGAGCAATCATGATCGGGGCGTTAACGAGTTTGTCTTTCAAAAGATCAAAAGCCTCGATACACTACTCAGAAAGAAACGAATGGAGCATCCTTCTCCAGAAGTTTGGTTATGGGTCTCGCGATCTTAGAAAATTATTTTTTTAAACGGCGGTAGAGCCCGGCATGACCTAGAAAACTCCGGATGGATCTCACAGAAGTGGGCAGGGAAGATTTGAAATGGTCTCGACCTTCGCTCGGTCAACCTCTATCCACGCACTCGAAATCCGATGCCCCAAAACAATGCCCTCGCGTACCATGAAATGACACTTCTCCCAGTTAAGGACTAGGTTGATGTCAACGGAACTGGGGAAAATATCCATATTTCAGGCAATTATCCTCTCAAGATTAGAGATGCAATAATCAAAAGAACTCCCAAATACTGAAAAACCGTCCATCCTACATGGAGTCCTCGATCATGTCATGGAAAATAGCCACAGTGCATCTCTGAAATGTTGCTGGAGCATTACACAATCCGAACGGCATACGTTTATAAGCAAACGTTCCGTAAGGACAGGTAAACTTGGTTTTGTTCTGGTCATCGAGAGCTATCGGAACCTGAAAATTCCCGGAGAAACCATCTAAGAAGCAGTAGTACCGCTGAACTGCCAAGCGCTCCAACATCTGATCAATGAATGGTGAAAGAAAGTGGTCATTCCTGGTGGCATCATGCAGTCTACAGTAGTCGATGCAGACTCTCCATCCACTCACAGTCCTAGGGGGAATGAGCTCGTTCCTCTCATTGGTGATTACATTCATGCCACCCTTTTTAGGAACCACTTGATATGGACTCACCCAAGCACTATCGAAAATGGGGAAAACGATCAATGAGTTTAATGATCTCCTTCTTCAGAACCTCCTACATCTTTAGATTAAGCCGCATTTCCGGCTGAACGACAGTTTTGAAATTATCCTCTATGAGGATCTTATGAGTGCAAAACAAAGGGTTGATACCCTTAATGTCGATAATGTTCCATCTAATCGCCTCCTTGTGTTCTAGTAGCACCCTCGACAACTTCATTTTTTCGACTTCCGTAAAAGTAGATGCAATAATAACTGGCAGCTTCCTCTCTTCATCTAAAAACTTATACTCAAGATGGGCAGGCGAATCCTTAAGCTCTAAGGAGGATGGAAGACTCTCGACGGAAGTTCGGTCCATCGGATCGTCTTGTACGATCCCAGCAGACATGCCAGATTCAGGGCCATGTGACTCGGTGTCGTCATCCAAGGACTGATCGGTCATGGCAACCATCTCAATCTCCTAAATCTTCCTATCGAGAATCTGGGTGTCGGAGGCAGATCCTCCACAGATCTCGCTGAAAAACTTCACAACATGTTCCATGATGGTATCGATGAAGTATAAGGAGTCATTAGCGGACTTGGGGTGTTTCAGTTACTGTCGGACGTCAAAGGTGACTTCTCATCCCGAACTCTCAAAATCAACTTACCCTCACAGACGTCGATCAACGCCTGTGCAGTGGCAAGGAATGATCAGCCTAAGATAAGCGGGACACTATCATCATTGTTCATGTCCAAGATGACAAAGCCCACCGGGAAGATGAACTTGTCGACACAAACGAGCATGTTCTCGACCACCCCTTGAGGGTATTTTACTGAATGATCAGCAAGCTGGATACTCATTCGTGTAGGCCGCGACTCGCCTATGCCTAACTTGTGATTCACAGAATACGACATGAGATTAATCCTAGCACCAAGATCCGCCAGCGCATAAACCACCGTATCATCACTCAAGATGCAGGGAATCGTGAAACTCCCAGGATCAGACATCTTCTCTGGTAACTTTCTCTGCAAGAATGCAAAGCAAGTAGCACTCAATGGGATGGAAGAGACCTCAGCTAACTTCTTCTTATCCGAATGAATATCCTTAAGGAACTTTGCATATTTTAGCATTTGAGTGAGTGCCTCAAGGAATGGAATGTTAAGGTGAAGTTGCTTCAAAAGATCAAGGAATTTGGAATTCTGCTCCTCGTCTCTATCCCTGCGGAGTCTCCCGGGGTATGGAACTCTAGGTTTATAGACTTTCGCTGGTGTGCTGGGTAATTGTTGGTTTTCGGCATGTGTTGTATTTCCTGGGCTGCGCCTCTGATGCACCTTGGCCGGTGGAGACTCCAACTGAGTCTCCTCATCCACCTGTTCATCTCCATCGATCGCAGGCTCCTTAACGACTCCTCAAGTAGCCTCCTGAATCACAGGCTCGCTGCGTGCCCCTGCACCGCTCCTCGTCGCCACAGTCTTCGCGAATCCCTTCCGGTTCTGCTTAGTATTACTCAGAGGTGTACCCGACAGCCTCTCATTTAATCAAATCGCTATCTCCCTCATATGCCGCTCTCGAGATTCTGAATTGACACTCCCAGATTTCTCATGAATGACTAGTGTTCCAGAAAATTCTCTTGGGTGTCTTTATGACGGGAATCCTCTTGAGTCATGAGTTGTGACAACATCTGTGTCTATTGTGCCATCATCTCCTCTAAAGTGGGCTTCTTCTCCTCGCTACTCGCTCCCTCACCGAAATCCTGGAATAGACTCTAACGCTGCTGGAAGCCGGAATGATTTCCATTCTTCTAGTTGGAATTTTGATTGCCTCTCCACCCCGAATTATAAGAATTAAAAGAATTTTGAATTCGGTTCGGAATACTAACAAAGTCTACCGCCTCCTCCTGGAAACCTACGGGGCACTGAACAGTACCATTCCCTCCTCTACGAATATCGCACAACTTGCTCTTCACCTGCAAGTCCTCCACAATCTTCGCTAACACCTCAACTTGTGCCACGAGTGCGGTGTTCGTGTCGACCAAATGCATGCCTAGCGATATAGAGTGTATGGTCTTATTACTCTTAGCTGGTAGTCGCAGGTATCCACTCATGGCTAACCCGTTAAACAAAGAAATGCACTCATCATATCCTTCATCGTCAAAAAATTACCTCCCGCAGCCTTTTCAAGCGTACTCTACGTCGCGCACGTCACCCCGTTATAGAACTTCTCAACAACTGCCCAGTTTTGCAAGCCATGGTTCAAACATAAAGCAAGTAGATTTTTGAATCTCTCCCATGCTTAGAAGAAACTCTAGGTGTCCTCCATCTGAAAAGGATTAATCTGATGACGCAAACGAGCGGCCTTAGCAGGAGGATCGTATTTCTCAAGAAACTGGGTCCGCATGGCGGCCCAAGTAGCTATGCAGCCCTTTTGAAGGGACTCAAGCCACATACTCGCTTGATCAATGAGTGAGAAAGGAAAAACGCGGAGTTTAATGGCGTCTTCGGATACGCTGGCAAGATGAAAAGTGTCGCAAATACGTGTAACGCGAGTGAGATGAGAATGCGGGTTTTCGTGAAGCAACTCGTGAAATTGAGCAGAATGTTTGATGGAATATGCCAATTCGTGTTAACTGCGATGGCTGGTGAGGCAATGTTGGATCTTGCACCCGTATCGGTCGGACGGGCCGGGTCTGCAACTATCCTCCTTTTTGGTGCGTTGGCCGTAATCCTATCCCTATCAACGAATTCAAAATAAGTAGGAGAAGAGGATGTATTACCAACAGACGAAGAAGAAAACAATAAGGCCGATGCCTTTAGCAAATTGGCCTCAGTTAATTTCAGCCATTTGGCTAAGGAGGTGAGAGTAGAAGTTCTGATAGAGTTGTCGATCCAACCCAGAGAAGTACTACCGCTGATAGCAAAAAAAGATTCATGGGTGACGCCCATAAATGATTACCTAGAATACGACAAACAACTGACTGACATGGGCAGACCGGAAAGGTGCAGGTGAAGGCCATGCAATATCAAGTCCAAGGGGGCATCGTCTGTAAGGAATCCTACCCGGAACCATTGTTGAGATGTCTGAATGAAGAGGAAGCCAGTTATGTGATACGTGAGATCAACACACTGGGAATATGAGGGATCCATTTAGGCCCAAGAATGATAGTCGGAAAGGTTATGAATGTTGGATACGTTAGGCTAGGTATGCATCAAAGTGCGGGAAACAAATAAGCAGTTGTGAAGAGTGTCAGAAACACGCCACCAACAACAATGCAAGAGAAAAACAACCTCATACAAGTGACATCGGCTTGGCCCTTCCGATGCAAGATCCTACACATTCCAAGGAGTCAAAAAAAGAAGGTTGATGCCTTAATCAAATTGGCCTCAGTTAATTTCAGCCATCTGGCTAAGGAGGTGAGAGTAGAAGCTCTAAAAGAGTCTTCAATCCAGCACAGAGAAGTTCTATAGCTGACATCGAAAAACAATTCATTGATAACGCCCATAATCGATTACCTGAAATACGACAAACTGCTGATTGGTATTGGGCAGACCAGAAAGGTGCAGGTGAAGGCCATGCTAAGCCCAAAATGTCATACTCTGTAGAGAATCCTACTAGGAACATTGTTGAGATGTTTTAATGAAGAGGAAGCCAGCTTTGTGATACATGAGATCTACTGGGAAATATGTGGGATCCATATAGGCCCACCAATGATAGTCGGAAAGGTCATGAATGTTGGATACTTTTGAACGGGTATCTATCAATGTACGGGGAAGAAAATTAGAAGTTGTTAAGAATGTCAGAAAGACGCTCCCGACAACAATGCGGGAGAAAAACAACCTCATACCAACGACATCGGCTTGGCCCTTCCAATGAAAGATCTTGCGCATTCGAAGGAGTCAAAACAAGTGCCTTAAGCAAATTGGCCTCAGTTAATTTCAGCCATCTGGCTAAGGAGGTGAGAGTAGAAGTTCTAAAAGAGTCATCGATCCAATCCAGAGAAGTTCTATCGCTGACAACAAAAAATGATTCATGGATGACGCCCATAATCGATTACCTGGAATACGAAAAACTACTGACTGGCATGGGGCACACCAGAAAGGTGTAGGTGAAGGCCATGCATTATCATGTCCAAAATGGCATCCTATTTAGGAACCCTACATGGGACCATTATTGAGATGTTTGAATGAAGAGAAAGCCAGTTATGTGATACGTGAGATCCACTGGGTAATATGTGGGATCCATTTATGCCCAAGAATGATTGTTGGAAAGGTCATGGATGTTGGATACCTTTTGCTGGGTATGCATCAAAGTGCGGGGAACAAAAGAAGAAGTTGTGAAGAATGACAGAAACACGCCCCCGATATCAATGTGGGAGAAAGACAACCTCATACCAGTGACATCGTCTTGGCCCTTCCAAAAATGGGGCATTGACATCGTCGGACCATTCGCCGAGGCAGTAGGCAAAGCCATGTTTTTGGTGGTGGCGGTTGACTATTTTACAAAGTAGGTAAAAGCCAAGATGAATTTGGACTACCTTTGTACATCATCAGCAACGATGGCAAACTGTTCACAGACAATCTGTTGGGTCTTATATTTTAGACGACGCATTGAATTAATATGTGGGTGAAAATATATTGTTTGGTCTCAGCCAAGGGTGGATGGCTTGAAGACCAAGTCATGCTAGATTAGTATAAATAGATGTTATTCATATCTCTAGTATGATTGAGTTTATTGTGTATTGATTGAGATCTAGGGTTTTATCCCTATGGGAGAGTCTCCTCCCGGGATGAGCTATCCCGGGGTGGCTGATATTTCTTGTGTATGTATGAGTGGTTCATCTTTACGAGAATCATTCGACAAATGATATCATACTACCATTTCTATCTTGTATGTGTTTCGATTACATACAATTGCTCATCCTATAGTTAATCGAATCAGGCTCTCTCCCAATACATCTCATCCATCCAAATATCATTTACGAGTGAATATTAGTGCGACTCGATCCTAACACCGATCCGAGCTCTTCCGTTTATTATAGTAACGTTTATTCACACTTCCATACCGGGGCTCGGGTTTTGTCACAATCCGTTCAAGAAATGGTGTGAGGCTCTACATATCAAGCAAGTGTTAGCCTCTATTACGCATCCTCAAGCAAATGGGCAAGTAAAAAGAGTTAAAAGAAGTATTGTGGAAGGCATCAAAGTTCGCTTGGGATGTCGGTCCCGAATATAGATCGCTCACACTCACAATCAAATCATAACCCACACAATAAATGTGTCGACAAGAGGGTTAATGATGGGTTGCTAATTTGGGAAACAAAAACTTTTTGTTAACGGTGGAATCAGAAACAAACAGAGTTGTTGCTTAAGGATTAATAAATGTAATAGACACAAACAATCACTCAAAAGATTTCCATTTACATAAATGATTCATACAAATGTTAATCTATTAGGGTTTCTTGTTATGAAATTTTATCCGTACAATCCTATGACAGCCGTCACACTTAATCAGAAAAATATTCCTTTAGGTCTGAAAAGTGTAATGTCTGCTGTCAAAAATCCGTAGGAGGCGTGCCCTAAAATATTCCTTTTATAGGCCTGCCACCTCCTGACAGCTGTCATTCCTTTTAGAAACCCTAATGATTGGTACATAATCAAATTACATATTCAAAACTATGCTAAGTGTGAAAACAGGTCTTCCGGGTAGACTTTGTGACATTTATATTCTCCGAGTAGGCTTTGTGCCTTTTTGTCCTTAACGAGTAGACCTGGTAACCTTGAAGTGTGCTCGGGAACAGTTCTCCGGGTAGACTTTACTTAGAGTATTTTCTTTGGAAAATACTCACCTAGCAGACTTCAATCTTCTTGACTATACCAAACATTCCTTGATATGGTCCTACGAGCAAACTTGTTTTTCAGAGGTCCTTTCAACTCTTTGCAAGAAATGACTTATTAGAAAAGCAAAGTGTGCTGGTAACACTTGAGCTTGCTTGGAGTTGAACCTTTCCCGATAACTCAATATAATTCTTTATCAACTTTCATCAAGCATGCTCGGACCACTGTTTTATTAATGAATACCTTGCAAGATCTTCCAAGTACTTGGCTTCAAAAGCTTGGTTTAGCCAAGGGTATGCTAGTAAGCAAACTGTGCTTGGCTAGAAGAACCCTTTGCTAGACATAGTGAACTCTGCTCGGATAAACAATAAAGAAGACTTCAAAAAGATAACTCTGCCTGATAGGCAAAATATCATGCTCGGCCAAGTAAAACCCTGCTCGGATGTCCAAGTTTGCTCGGTTTTCCATACTTCGATTTCTGAGGAGGTTGAGAAGATTCCAATCTTCCTTTGACTTACTTAGATCATTTCAAGTCAAATCTTGACTCAACAATCTCCCCCTAGATTGGAACACCTCAGCTGACCCAAAACACCTCTAAGGTTACATGTACTTAGTCAAAATACATATTAAATCAAAATCAAATTTACATATTCATAAGTCAAAATATTACATATTCAAATTCTGTCCGGAGACATTACAAATCAAACCCTATTCTATGAATTATCTTCTTCCTGCATTGTGGGCTGCTTGCTTTCTTGCAACAAGTACTGTTCTTGCTCTTTGCTGGAAGATGGAAAGTATCTGATAGTGAGGGTGATTCTCTGGAATTGCCAGTCCAACAATGTCCCTCAGATCTTCCCTAAGCAAATAAGTCAGGTCTTTATCACTTCTGATGATTCCCAAGATAAGTCCATCTGAGTTTCGTAGAATGTAGTGGCCTTCATTTTCCTTGTATTCAACCGTAGTAATTCGGCCATTCTTTTGGACTTCATAGTTGGGACGAGTCATTCTTCGTCCTATGCTGATGCATGTGTTCATATTTGACAAAGGATTGTTGTTCCTGACTCTTGAAACAAAGTCATATTCAGCATTTCTTATATTCCTCATCCTTGTTGCTCTTCTTGTCTTCTCGTGCTTTGTCAAGTTCCACTTCTTTTTTTGATTAAGAAGTGGGAACCCCTTTTCAGCTTCACATCTTAGGTACTTTGAGAGCTCATTTTGCTGTCTTCCGGCCATCTTTCTACTGTCATGATAATCATACAAGTCAAGTGTGACCATCTTCTCAAGTTGTTCCTTTGTGTAATCTGCAAAGTCATCTCTGAATATAATGTCTCTCAACTGTCTGCTCTGCATGATCACCTTCAAAGATTGAGAGACTAAGTCATAATAGAGAGTCACAGGTAGATCCAAATCAGATTGTGGTCTTGTCTCTCTTTAGGTTCCTGATCTTCTTGACTCACCTCTGCTTGTTGAGGTATGCATTCTTGAAGCAGAGGGCCTAGTTGGGATTGATTTCATCAGCTTAGTAGGCCCCATGACTCCAAAAGTTTTCTTGTACATAACAATTATCCTCTTAATAGGCAAATTGATCATTTCAATAAGATTTTCATTACCTTCTATGAACAACCTTACAATCATTTTCATAATCTTTTCATCATGAAGTTGTCCAGCCGGTACAAATCTTCCTCCAATGAAGCTCCTTGGGTTTACACCCTCTAGCAACCCTCTTTCCCATTCAACCTTTATTCAAAGAAGAGTTCCTTGAGTTGTGCTTTACCCAAATTATCGAATTCATTCTCATTCATTCCCTTTTGCTTCACCATTATATTTCTCAAGATCTGAATCATTTCATCATTTTCTCATGGATCTGTGGGTTCATCCACTTGTTCTTCTTTAATTTCCACTGGGATTGAGGTCTCTTGAGTTCCAGCTTTCTTAGATTTTATTTCAGCCCTTTGTTTTTCTCTCATTGTCATTTTCCTCCTCTTCTTGAGAGGGGGTTCAGGTTCATTCTGGGCTTCTCTTGATTGTACAGCAGATGGTTCAGGTTGCATCCTTTTCAACTTATCTTTCTTTTGTAGCTTGTTATAACGTGACTCAACAACAGCTTTAGACAAGTTGTTTACCATCTCTGGTGCCATTCCCTTATCCAACAAATATCCACATTTTCCAGAATACTTCTTTCTCAACTTATAAATCATTTCACTCAAAGCTGCTTCTTTTACAAGTCTTTCTTTTTCTTCCCTTTCAACAGCTTTTCTGATGTCTCAAATATTCCTTGAATTTCTGACTGTCTCTGTTCTTTTGTCGCATTTATTTCTTAATGATGTCCCTCTCTCTATCCAATTTTATTTGTAGCTCATCATCATTCAGAGAGGCTAGATCTTCAAAATTAAAACCATGACTCATTAGCTTGATTACCAGAGGATTTTTCTTTTTAGCATCTATCAAGCTTTGTTGGATGTTTGCCCTTTGATCTTCTGTCTTATTACTTGTGGGGACACAACATCAACATTTTCATCCATTTTACCCTGATCATCATCATCATCATCAGATGTATCATCCTTCTTTGTTGATTCATTCACAACATCAATCTTTAGTTCATTTGGATGTGGAACATCGCAACAGGAATATTTGGAACACCTTGAACTACTTCCTCTGGCCTTAATGTTAGAAGAGGAACTGGCCTAAGAGGGCTCTCTTGATCATTAGGGGTCTCAACAAAGTACTTTTTCTTTTTATTCCACTTCCCCCTTTTAGCAGATTCAGCTCTTTCAGCTTGATCATGAGCTTTTCTTTTTCTTGAATATATCTTTTCTAATATTTTCACATTCTCATGGATTTTTTAGGCCTTTGCCAACATTTCTTCAACAGTTTCTCCAGTTTCTTTTTCAGGTTCCTTTTTAGGTTGCTTTTGGCTGAAAATGCTACAACAATGGCCAATGAATTGTTCACTTCTTCAGCCTTTTTTAGATTCATCAAAGTTTCAATCACTACTTGATCATCAACCTCTTATTCATTAAGAACTTTTGCAATGTTGGCTTGCTCAATAAGTGTTTCATGCTCTGCCAGTTCCTCTTTTGATAGGGTTTGGGCAATGTGTTCCCTTTCCCTTGTTTCTCTTACAACTTGATTGAGTCTCCTGGCAGCAGCAGTGCTTTCATCTTCCTCTTCTTCTTCATCACTTTCCTTTTTAGGCTCATTCTCCTCATCTTCCTCATTGACTATAGATTTCCCTTTATCAAGTCTTGTTTTCAATTCCTCTTCTGTTTCAGGTGGAAACTCATCAATGTCTCTGTCCAAATTATCCATCTCATCATCATGCTCTACCATCTTGGAGCATATTTGATCAGTTTCATGTTCTGTGAGTGCTAGCTCCTCAGTAGAAGCACCTTCATCTAACATCACATCAGTTTGCACCTCAGTTGTATTTAAAACATCTGTTGCAATATCAGTTTGAATATTAGTAGCTACATCAGTTGTAGCTACATTATCATTAATCACATTTTCAACTTCATCCTCTACACCCTTCTCCTTTCTCACTAACTCATCATCATCCCTATCTACAACATTCAATACTTCATTATTGACATCATAATTTTGTTCTTCACCCTCAGATTTATCTGCTTCATACTCATCCTCAAATATCATTCTTGGACCACTGTCCTCATCATCACTTTCATCATAAGCATTCAAGATACAAGTCAAACCATCATCATTCACATTCTCCTCGGTTACCTCCTTATCAGCTCCAGTTGCCACTACATCATGTGAAACATTCTCCACCTGTTTTGGGGCAGTTGAGGTCTTCTCAATCTCCTGCTCCAGGATTTGAATTTTTGATTGTGCCAGGGCCAACTGATCCTTCAACTCCTCATTCTCCTTTTTCAACTCAACATTTTCTCCCTTCAAGTCAATGTTTTGGCAGATTAGGTTGAAGTATCTTTCTAATAGAAAGGCATTAGAGGGAGGAGTATTGGATGGTGATTCAAATGGTAGGGTTATAGGTTGAGCTTGTGACTGGTTAGGATTAGTGATAGGGCTTGGGGATCTACTTGCTTGGAATGGAAATGTATGTAGATGTGTGGGTAGGGATTCTGGGATGTAAGGTTCATGGGTAGGCTGTGATTGTATAATTGGTTCAGTAAAAGGTTGGGTTGTGGTTTGAGGTGGGGTTTGGTGTATGTTTTTGGGCTGGCATAGGGTTAAGGTGGGTGGGGATTGGGTGGCTTGGTCATTTAGTGGTGGGGAGGAAGGTGGTGTTTGAGGTGGGGTTTGATAGGTTTGATCAGTTGGTGATGATGGATAAGGTGGTGTTTTTGGTGGTGTGTCAATGGGTGTTGTTGGTGGTGTTTGTATGATTTGGGACTCCCCCTAAGGTTGTACTACATCATCAAAATTCGCATCACCCCCTTCTTCATTACCAGCAACATCATTACCATCCTCATCATTATCATCACCATCTGAATCATCAACCTCATCATCTCCTTCATCCTCACTCTCGTCATCCGCTGCATCCTCCTCTGAGATCAACTCAGGAATAGGAACCACTTCAAAACCTTCAATCAATAGCCATGGAGCAATATCAAAAACCTCCTCAGGATTAAACCTGCTTGTATTGGCCAAATTTTCAATTCTCCTGAAGGTATATGGATTTTGCAACACATGGGTTGTTCCAACAGTAGGCAATCCCTCCAGCTCTTGGTTGAAAATAATTTGTAGGAAGGTGGGATAGGCCAAAAATTTCTTCTAGTTTGACTTTTTCAAGTTGCTTACCATTCCTTCAAAGATCATCTTGAAAAAATTGAATGGTTGGTTGAACAAAACATCTACAGTGGCATCTATCCTTCTCCCGTTAATATCATCATAAAGCCTCACTGACCTCCAAAAATCTAGCGAGTGATTTCTGTATATAACTAGATTCTCCGTTAAAGCTATGCGGATATTTGACCTTTGCAACCATCTAATTATTGGAGCAACTTCTTCATTATCGGGAGTGATTTGTAACAGAGCGCACATATTGTGCTTATGCTCAAAAGGATAGGTTGGCTGATCATCATCCGCCATATCTGAAAACATAAACAAACATATTCAAAGTAGAAATTAGTCCTAAAGTTCTCAGCTTTAAGCAATTTAAAATTATAATTTTGAAGAATAACGAAAGAAATATCATTAAGAACCTGATCTTCAACAAGTTTATAACCTACACAAGAAACATAGATGTAGTAATCATGAATAATCAGAGCCCGTTATCACATAATCATGGTCGGAAAACAGTTAATTAAAGCTTACCGAGTCGGATTGTGAGGGCTGACAAATTTTTCTAACTCCCTCTCTTATACCTTTTTGAAAGTGGGTTTTAAATGCTTTTTGTCGTTTAATGAGTTAATAGCTGTCATACAGTACTATTATCCATTAAAAATATTAACACTTAAAACCTTACTCGATAAATCACATATAGCAAACCTTGCTCGAAAAAGTCAGTTTTTACAAAGCTTGCTAGGTATATTCCACTTTCACAAAGCTTACTCGTTTCAGTGTTGGTACAAATCATTAAGTTCTTAGACGTAAATTAAAATGAAGGAAGCTTACTCGAAATACAAGATATTTCGAGAATTGAATCACAAGTTAAATAATCAAGTATAAAACATCAAGTAGGCAACTTTGCTAGGAATCAACTAAGATACCCGAATATACTTCTAATTACTTACCTTACTCGAATAACTCAACCAATCACAAACCTTACCAGAAAAATGTAAACAGTTAGCAAATAATCAGTTAAGTAAACTGTTACACATAGTGTGCTCGAGACACTGTTCAACAACCAAAGTGTGCTAGAGTTGAGTTATAGACACAAAGTGTACTCGAAAAGCAAAAGTAAGAAATTACCATGTTAAGAGAACACTTAAGGATTTCAAAGTGTGCTCGAAACATAAAGTGTGCCCGGGAAACTGGGTTTGCCCGAAAACAATTGTAATTTCAAATAAACATATTCACAATAATCATTAAGTGTACTAGACTTTAAAGTTTACTCGTAGACAATATTCAAGCATACACTTAAAAACACAAAGCTTGCTAGAATTAAGTCAACAGTCAACAATCACAAAAGTGTGCTAGATAGTTGAAAAGTTGAAAACATTAAAGCTTGCTCGAAGTGTTATTCATTCACAAAGCTTGCTCGACTGACTAACAATTTATAAAACAGTTAAGTTTGCTAGAAAGTTCAAAGATCACAAAGCTTGCTAGTAAACAGTTGTATTTCTAAACCAATGGGTAAGGTCTGCTAGGCAATACAAACTAAATAAACTCTACCTGAAAAGTATAAAAACTACAAAGTATGCTCGAAAATCATGAACTTAGACCAAAATGTCTAAGTATGCTCAAAAAGGTTATAAAACATCAAACCTTACCCAAAAATACATATTCAACCTTTTAAAGGTAAAATGCATCACTTTTTGACTTAAACCAATTATCAAACATATTTTTCATTAAAGATCATTGTTTAAGAGCAAATGGTGCATTTAGAGATCAAATTTCAGTCATGTTTCCTTTCAAATCAGTTTCTTTCTTTTCTGAAAAGGCCTCAAGTATGGGATCATATTGATTAAGTAGCTTTCTCAATACTTCATTCTCAGCATTATTATAACATTAGACAGATTAACAGCAGGTTTGAACATTGCATGAATTTCATTTCCTTGGTGATATGATTAATGTTCAATTGAGATGCATAATACTTAATGGATAACACATATTGTTTTCTGATGCTCCATATCTATTCTAAAGGCTTATTTGGCTTTCTCGAGATCACCCCGATTTGACTTTGAACCCCTGGATTTGGTTTAAAAACTTTTAATGACAGAACTAATTTATTTGATTT
The DNA here is from genome assembly GCF_021521415.1 of Bidens hawaiensis. Taxonomy (NCBI): domain Eukaryota; kingdom Viridiplantae; phylum Streptophyta; class Magnoliopsida; order Asterales; family Asteraceae; genus Bidens; species Bidens hawaiensis. The sequence continues at coordinate 402,909 of NW_027492786.1, forward strand.
TCCTTTCAAATTTGCAAACATATTTGAGGTTGAAAGTTGGACCTACAGTTTAAATTAACAAGCCTTTCATTCGGGATGTTAAAGGACTTATTTTATTGCCTCCACCCCTGTAGTTCTATTATTAACCGACATGTTTGTATTTTTCTCAAAAGCATGTGAAAATTTATCAACTTTTGGTTGATTAAATATTTAAAGTAATTTTGTTCACATTTGTTCTTTGTCATTCTTAATAAAGATACTTCATTTTGGGGACCAAATACTGACGGGCTCGTGTATAACTGGATAATCACTTTTCTGCCTATCACTCGGAAAGATTTATCTTGGAACACGCATAGACAACAATGTAACTCCACATAAATCTTAGCAGTTTCTTTATGTTTATATCACCTTAGATTTTACACATCATCGGAAAGCAACCATACATGTTAATGACTGTACTAAGTGCCCTTTTAGCCTATTAAATCCATATGATTGGCTAAGTAGTCAATGTACTATCATTTCCAAATTTTTAACAGATTCAATCACCCCAAGTACTCTTTGCTTCTAGGTTAATGGCTATCCTGACTGTCTACAGGTAGTCAGCAAGACCAAGCATATAAATACATACATATCCTTTTGGCTTTGAGTCAATGGCATAATTTTAAGTGAAAGAATATCCAATTGCCCCAAATGCATTCAGTCTTTGGACTAATGGCTATCCTTTCAAATCTACAAGTAGATGATATGACCAAACATATAAAAGTATATGCTCCTCATACTTGGGCAAATGACATAATTTTCAGCAAAAGTAATTCTTTTGAGGCTTTCCATTGAAAATCCTTTTAAGCTTCTAAGCTTGAACTGAATAGACTTATCATATCTCTACACCATAAACAACTTGCTCATGTTTTGATCAAAATTTTTGTGATTATGCAAAATTCATTTGAAAATTCATTTGAACATTTAATTTTGACATAAAAACACATTTTGACACAAACAGTTGTAACATATTCAAATCTTAATCATCAATGACATTATCATAACAAGCAGACATTGCAAAGATGCATAGTCTATCCTATCCTAATAAGATCTGATCAGATAACATACATATTCAAACATTTAATCAAAGATATTAAATAAGAATACACAATCAAGTAACTCAAATCAAAACACTTATCATGACTTCACACCTATATCAACTGATAAACAAGCATAAGTATCAAAGATACCTAATTTTACACAGATAGTCAAATAAGCACATATCAGTTAACCTGCAATAGTATCATATTCAAACACATACACATCATAAATCAGACTTCATTAGAGTTGATCATCCCCAAGGCTTTCAGAAGAAAGTTAAACTTGGTTCTATCAAGTGGTTTTGTGAATAGGTAAGCCAAATTGTCACTTGTATCAACTCTTTTTTACCTCAATTAAAACTTTTTCACTACAATCTCTTATTAAGTGATGTCTGATTTCAATGTGCTTGCTCTTGGAATGTTGCACAGGATTCCTAACAATAAAAGATGCAGCAGTATTAATAATGTAAATAGGGGTGTTTAGAAAATTCAAACCATAATCCATCATTTGGTTCTGAATCCAGAGGACTTGTGCACAGCAGGTAGATGCAGCAATACATTCTGCTTCTGCAGTTGAGATTGACACGGTTGTCTGCTTCTTGCGTTGCCATGACACCAATCTATCACCCAAAAATTGATACCCTCCTTAAGTGGACTTCTTGCTCATATTGCAGCCATCATAGTCACTGTCTGTGTAGATAATTAGATCAAATGACTGGTTCTTTGGATACCAAATTCCCAAATCAGGTCTTCCCTTCAAATATCTAAAGATCCTCTTGACTACATTCATATGAGAGACCTTAGGACTTGACTAGAATCTAGCACAGACACATATAGCAAACATGATATCAGGCCTTGAAGCAGTTAGATACATCTGTGATCCAATTTTTGCTCTGTAGTCATGCTCATCCACTGGCTCCCCCTTTTCATCAGCTACCATCATTTCTTTTGAATCCATAGGAGTTGAAGCTGTCTTCAGATCATTACACTTGAATTTGTCTAGTATGTCCTGCACATAATTAGACTGGTAAATGAAAATCCCATCAGTCTTCTGCTGAACTTGTAATCCAAGGAAGAAGTTCATTTCTCCCATAGAGCTCATACTTGGACTTCATTACCTCTTCAAACTCCATAAACATCTGTTCATTGGTTGACCCAAAAATAAGACTTGCAATAAGAGCAAATCTCTTCCTTTCTTCTTGTAAAAGAGGGTCTTGTCAATAGCTCCCCTTTGGAAACCATTTTCAAGTAGGTGATTAGACAGTTCATCATACCAAGCTTTAGGAGTCTGATGAAGTCCATACAGGGCTTTGATTAGCTTATACACCCTGTTAGGATAAATAGGGTCCTCAAAACCTGGTGGTTGAGAAACATACACCTCCTCTTCTATCTTTCCATTTAGGAATGCAGATTTGACATCAAGTTGGAATACCCTTATATTCTTTGAGGCAGCATAAGCAAGGAAAATTCTTATTGCTTCAAGTCTTGCAACTAGTGCAAAGACTTCTTCAAAGTCTATCTCTTCTTCTTGTACGCATCCCAAAGCTACATGTCTAGCTTTGTTCATAATCACAATTCCCCTTTTATCTCTTTTATTTCTAAAAACCCATTTTGTTCCAATTCCATATCTGTTTCTTGGCCTGTCTACTAGTTCCCAAACTTGTAGATCTCTGAATTGAGTCAACTCCTCTTGCATTGCTTCAACCCAACTGTTATCCTTTAGTGCTTGAACAATGTTCTTTGGTTCTATTTGGGATAGAAAGCATGAGTACAAACAAATGTTTGTAGATTCAGAATGACTTCTTGTAACTCTTTCATATATATTTCCAATGATTTCAGAATGATGATTCTTTTCAACATAAGGGGTTTGAACTATCATATCTGTAGACACATTTGTGTCAAGATTTGATTCATTGAGATTTGGTTCTTCAATGACCAAATCAGTTGTTGCATTATCAACTTCAGGTGCTTCTTCATTGGTCTGTCATGAGGTAGATGCACCAATGTTTTCTAGATTCATTCTTTCAAATAAATCTGGAAACCTTTTCTTTGTTGCAGTTTCTCCTTCTCCAGTTTGGTTACTTGGATCTTCCTCATTTTGAACTTGATCATCTTGCACTTCTTGATTGTCTTGATCATTATCTTCTTGATCTTGTTCTTGATTTTGATTGTTCTCTTAATCATTGTCTTGCACTTGCTCAACAGTTTCACTTAGGGATCCTTTATGAATGTATATTCACTTTCTTTACTTGCAACCTTTTTCCAGAACTTTTCCAAATCCAATGTCTTCTTATTTGACTCTTCAATCACACTGATTTTCTAAAAGGATTCATCATAGTCTTCAAGTTAGATCATAAAGGACTTGATCAGTTTCTCTAAGTCAAACAACCATGATGCACCATCAACTTTGTTGAATTGATTTTCATTCAGTTTTACCCAAAACTTGGGTTTAAGCCAAGATTTGTTCTGCACTTCCATATCAACCATATAATAACTAAAATGTAAAGAAAAACTCAGATTTAAAGTGTTTCATACAATATATTTGTTTAAAAGTTAAATAAAGTTCTTAAACAAGTGTTCGGTTTGGTTCGGTCCTTGACTCGGTATGAAATCGAGGATGGCTACCACATGTCGAACACCATAGAACTAAAATATAAATGAAAACTCAGATCTAGAATGTTTTCGTGCAAATGGTTGTTCAAAAGTTAATAAAAGTGTTTAAATGAGTGTTCGGTTTTGGTTCTGTCATTTCCTCAATATGAGACCGAGGATGGTTACCACATGTCCAAAACCATAGAACTAATAAGAAAGTAAACTATCCAAATATAAACTCAAACAACAAAGTTAAGCGAGTAAACTTCCCGAAAATGACCCAAACGGGCCTAAAATGCAAAAATAAGTGTTTGAAGGTCCAAAAACCTTAAACAAAGATGGAAATGGTTTTCTTAACATAAATTAACTTAAACTGATAGTAACAAAAACATATACCCAAAACGAATTGGAATGCAAGATTCGCATCCGTCGACTTTTAAAGTCGAACTTAAGAAAAACTAGCTAGAACAACTTGCAAGTCCAAACATTTTGGGAGAGAAGGGTGAAAATGGGCAGGGAAAAATGGCTGAGATGAGTGGGTATTGATGGGGGAGAATTAGGGTTTAAGGGGTTGGATAAAACCTTTATCCACTGGGTAACCGGTACACTTTGATTCTTTATTTAAAAATAAGTTAAAATGTGTTTTAAGTTAAATAAATTATATCCAGAGATAATATCAAGTTTGGAGGGTTCTAGAATAATTATGGGTTGAGCCTTGGTCGGTTTGGATGGTTAAAATACGAGTTCGGGCCTTAAAAGAGCTTAAACGAACCGAATACGTAAAAAACTGCTTTATATATTGCTGAGTTGCATTGTTGGCTGCTGCGCAGCGAGCCGAGGCCAGCCCTACGCGCCATGTGAGGTGGGGTGCTACAACAGTTTTTCCCCATACCAGAAATTAATCAGAATCAAACTAAGTTTCTAAACCACATGACGGATGGTACTAATGTCAAGTACAATACTAAGTTCCTTGAATATTTCCAATCAACTCCGCGTCTAGAAGAATCATAATACAACAAAGTTATCAATGCATGTATAGGCTACCCAAAGAAATAAGAGATATATTAAGAACCCATATGCCACAAACAACCTCCTCGGTCATGGAATTGGCCAGATATTTGATCAGTAGTATGATAAGAAATACGAGGATAAAGAGAAAAATGATGTGAAGAAGAAAGAAAAAGCAACAGTCAAACAAATGAAGAAGGTTAAAAAGGAGAAAACATTGAAATACAAAAGACCAATTTGTCATAATTGTGGTATACGACATCGTGGAAAATGTCAAAAACAAAACCAGAACAATACAGCAATCACGTGTACTTTCTGTAACAAAACCGATCATGTTGAAGAGGAATGTAGAAGGAAAGAAGCTGCATGCTTCAAATGTGGAGAAAAAGGACATTTTAAAAGGGAGTGTTCAAAAGACGCAATAATCGATAAAATGATAAGCAACAATAGGGATGAGGAAACACAAGGAGCAACTGGCAATCAAAAATAGAAACAAACAAGAGTATATCTAAGAAATGTCCAAGACTCAAAGGCATAAGAAATAATTAGTCAACTCTTTTAAACCACTTCCTAACTCGTGTTTAAACAAGATGTTTTGTAACAACAAAAAGGGTAGTTAAATCCTTAATGAATATAAAGAAAGATATTAGCATACAGATCATCATACACAAGAATGCTTATACTCATAAGAAAAGAGATAGTTAAACTTCGAAAAAAAAGTTTCGAAATACAAGAGACTATATATTAATATAGTTCATCATCTGTAGAAAGAAAAGAGAACGATGAATTAAACTAGACATAGGAGCATGTCTACTTAAAGAAAATCAGTTATTCGAACTTCTAAAGATCAAAGATATAATTGATAGACACTAGCGGAAAGAATTCGTCAAGATCATGAATTAAAGGATATCATTACTCAAGTATGGATATCTTGAATGTTATCAAGATGAATAAATCAAAAGGATTATATAGACTGAATCCAAGATGCAATCTAGTTAACATCAGTAAATGTTTTGAATATGAAAGGTAAGGTAAATAATTAAATACAACTGGCCACTATGCTAAACAATTTACAATTACTTATGATATTTTGAACTATTGACTGAATACATTATTTAAAGATGTAAGTTAACTATAATTATGGAATTTCAGTCATTCAATAGTCAGAGCGAACTCGAGAAACTGATTAGATAGAATCTAGTCATAAAACAAGGAATCCCTCACAACGAATCTCATGGACGAGATTAATTCCAAGGTGGGGAGGATGTAACATACCAAAAATATAAATAAGAAAGTTCATCCCATATTAAGAAAATGGGAAAAAAAAATCCATCCCACATGCAAGGATGGAAGAAAATTGAAGGATTCCACATGGGTATAAATAAGGAAGATAAAACCCATCCCACATGGAAAGTAAGAAAGAAATGGAAGCCCTTTATCAGGATTTTTTCATAGTAATATTCGTTTATGCTTAGCATGCACCCAGTGGTGGTAGCAAAGGGTGCTAAGCACCCGACGCGCACGTGCATGGGTTCGGACGAGGACGAAGGCGATGGGCACAATGTGGCGCTTGGATAGCTCACTTCGCCGCCTTATTGTTTTTGGAAAGTGAAAGTAAAACCAAGACGTGACAAGTTACCTAAGACAAGGAATCAAAAGTGAAAAATTGAATTCAGGAACCCATTGTACTAAGCGATGAACCCATAACAAAGATTATCACGATACGCTATGTATCATGATGACTCAGCACCACGTGTCAGCACGCGACATGGCGGCAGATATTATATGGCGTCGCGATACGCGGCGAGATTACCAAGACCCATCGCGTATCGCGATAGGTTGCAAAACCATCTTATAAATAGGGGTTTACGATATCTCATTCTTCACACACTAAAACACACTCATTCACACACACTTAGTCTCGTTTTGCGAGCTGAGTATCGTGGTGTGTGTCGAGTTCCGAGGTTTCAACAGTTTCAACTCTAGTACGCAATAGAGAGTAGAAGTGCTGCTCAATCAGTCTTAGAAATCAAACTACGAATACCCGTATATGGTATGGATTCTGCCTAAGTCATTATTTTATTATTATATTATATGTCTTAGACCATAGTCAGGGGTATAACCCAAACATTGATCATAATTAAGTTTACATAAGCTTTAAACATACAAAGGATTATAATAATGTTTCTTTACAATTAAGAAACACAAAATTTTCATACATGAGGATATAGTCAAAATATAGTTTTTTTCACAATTAAGAAACGTAACATTTTATATACAAGGAATATAGTTAAAACATTGTTTCTTCATGATTAAAAAGCATAAGATTTTACATAAAAATGTTTCTTATAGAAAAAGAAACAGATTATAGAGTGTTTTTAAGTCCTTTTACCCAGTTCAATTTAAGTTTACGAATGTGAGACGAAAATCATACAAATGACAATGATGTTTCGGTAAAAAATTAACAAAGTAACTTTTGATCAAATTAGTACGTGATGTAGAGTGCTTGAACGAAAAGTAAGTGAACACGATGATTTGATTACGAGGGAAAAAGCCCTTGATTGTGAGAATCTCCGGCACAAAAAATCCCCGGACGGTGAAAACTATCACCGTCAATTTTATGAATAACAAAAAGGTGGTTACAACTGGTGGAGCTGATAAATGATCGAATGCTATGTGATACAATGAGTGCTAGTAGCTAAAATAAGCGAAGTGTGTGTTCTTAATCGATCTTAATCAGCTCATTTAAATAAGAAAATATTACAACAGAATTTCCGAGAAATCCGGCTTAAACCCTAGACTAAGTCTTCCACTTATCCCTTGCCTCCCACGTTCAAATTGACGAAGCCTTATGAATAACCGTTGCAAACCCACGTTCTTAGGAGCACATTAAACACGTGTTATATCTGCAACACAAATATAACAATAAAGGACAGTTGGATATCCCGAAGTATAATCCTCAGAATACTTGTATCGGCAGGATAAGCTGAAATCCCTAACTAACTCTCCGAGTATCCCGGAACTGGAAGAGTGCTCCAATATAGCCACTGGAGCACTCTTCTTTGAGTCTATCCACGTTCGTCAACATTCAACCCACGTGCTAATATTAACTATAAGTGTGAGATTTCAGCATACAGTCAATATTTGACCGGTTACCATTACTTGGCCCTTACTCCTAACGGTTATAGCTCATTTGACACGTTTTCTTCAATCACCAACCGTGTATTTCGCATGGACTAAATCAACAATGAATATCTGCAATTATAAATCAATGCCAAGAGAGAAATATCTATTTATTTATCATTAATACTCAGATTACTAAACTTATTCGAGAATCCTGAACATATTCGGGATCCTGAGCACATTTAGGATCCTGAGCTGACCACAGATCCAACTATAAAATTTGGGCCCTAACAATTGTCCCCAAAATTTGATAGCTGTTTTTACCAATTTCAGCTGTTTAATTTTCTAATGATAAACCGTTTTCCATGTAGCACCAAAATTTTATGATTTAGCACCGACCAAAGTTGACATCATTACGAGAAAAGATCAGCCCTTCGAAATCCCTGTTGTTGTTATTAAATCTTTAGAGAAAAAATTGAGTTTATCCTAAAATTCTTTAGTAATAACTTAAGTTTAACACAATAAACCAATACCAAGTCAAAAATTTCATCTTATAATAAGACAAGTAATTTAGAATATTCATAAACAGGAAGTCATACCAGAATCATATAGCAACTAACTCTGACAATGTATAGACTACTTCAACCTTATTTTCCAGAATGTACCTCTAATTCCAGGAATATATTGATAGACCTGTAATATTAATATTATCCTAAAAATAGCTTCAGAAATTCTGGCGACAAGGCCCAAATAAACTGGCGACAAGGCCTAACAAGCTGGCGACAAGGCCTAAACAAACTGGCGACAAGGCCCTTAGAAGAGGTGAAAACCCCTTAAACCTTAGGAATAAACTGGCGACAAGGCCCTTAGAAGAGGTGAAAACCCCTTAAACCTTAGAAATGGTACGCCTACCATTAACTTGGGATTCAAACCAATAGCCGAGGATAACAAGGTAACAAGTCACTGTATTTCATGTGCTGGCCCCGCCTCTCGAACTACGGCTGAATAAACGTGCGCTACAGGCGATCTTAAGAAAAGGTGAAAACCCCTTAAACCTTAGAAGGCATTGAATAATACCTTATTTAGCGACAAGGCCCAAAGAAACTGGCGACGAAGGCCCAAATTATATGGAGACAAGGCCCAAATTAACTGGCAACAAGGCCTAAATAATCTTCATTCCATGTTAGAATACCTCATATCTTCAGGCTACAAAACAATCAACTATAAGTGAGGGAAGGATAACACCCCCTCCGACGCCTAAGTCAATATCATGATAGAAGAAGAATAATATTGAAAATGAATAAAAATATAAATTCGTATACATGCCTTAGCCGTTTAACATTAATGTTAAATTTCTCAGGATAGCAAAGATTCTCGGGATAGAAATCTTACATAAAATATTTTTTGAGGTGTATAGCGTTCCAAGCCCTTGGTAGCAAGTAATCATCCAAAGTGAACAATCGGTATGCTCCCTTTCTTGCTTCTGAGGCAATCAAGTATAGACCTTCCCACTTTGGTGCAAGCTTTCCATCCGTAGGATTTGTAGTATTCTGAAAAGCCTTTCGGAGAACCAAATCCCCTTCTTGAAATCTTCAAACTCCGATATTTTTGTTGTAGGACTTTGCTATCTTCTGCTGATAAGACGCCATTCTGATCTTTGCTAAATCCCTGAGTTCTTCTACTGCATCCAGATCTTCAAGTAGACTTTGAGTATTATCTTTGGGATTTTTATGACTGACTCTAGCTGTAGGGATAACCATCTCTGTAGGGATAACTACTTCAACACCAAATATTAATAAGAAAGGAGTCTGACCAGTATCATTCTTTGAAGTGGTCCTATCTGCCCAAAAAACAAAAGGTAGTTCCTCGGCCCACTTTCCTTTCTTAGATCCCAACTTTTCTTCATGTTATTGATAATGATTTTGTTGCTTGATTCGGCATGTCCATTAGCCTGAGGATGGACAGGTGTTGACGTGATTATCTTGATTCCCCAACTGGAACAAAAGTTAGTTATTCTCTTGCCGATGAATTGTGAGCCATTGTCACACACTATCTCAGCTAGGATCCCAAATCTTGTCAGGATATTACGCTTGATGAATGAGATAACTTCTTTTTCTCTGACTTGAACGAAAGCTTCTGCTTCGATCCACTTCGAGAAATAATCTGTCATAGCCAGCATAAAGACTTTTCCTCCTGGAGCTCTTGTTAGTTTCCCCATAATATCCATTCCCCACTTCATTAAAGGCCAAGGGGATTTAATAGGATACAATGGTTCTGCTGGCTGGTGCAAAATGTTGCTATGTCTCTGGCATGCATCACATTTCTGAGAATAATTCATAGCATCCCTCTTCATCGTCGGCTAGAAGTATCCTGTCCTCAGGATTTTGGAGAATAGCGCTCTGCCCCCAGTGTGATTCCCACAGTCTCCTTCATGGATATCCTGAAGAACTTCTTGAGCTTCTGCCTTCTCCAAGCACCTAAGATATGGTCCTGCAAGAGATTTTCTGTATAATATATCATTCATTATAATATATGGGATTACCTTTGTGCGAAAAGCTATTGGGTTTTCATCCTTGGGGATAACTCCATCCTGAATATATCTCCTGATCGGGATAATCCAAGAACCTTCATTATCCTCAGGATTTTTGGCTCCCATGCCTTCATCATCTTCTGATATTTCATTGATACCTTGCTCTCCTATTGCTGGGCTTAAGATATGTATGATAGGAATATTGACACCTTCCGGTATCCTGAAGGATGAAGCTAAATATGCTAGGGCATCTGCTTCAACATTCTCTTCTCTAGGTACCTGTGAAATATCAAACATTTCGAAACACTTTGCTAGTTCTTTGACTAGCTTTGAATAAATCTGATTTTCATGTCGATTGCTAGTTGTAATCCTGCTATCAAAGCTTCATATTCTGCCTCATTATTTGTGGCTTGAAATCCGCAAGATATGGATTGAGGTATAATATCCCCCTGTGGCGATTTCAGCAGAATCCCGAGACCTGTTCCTCTAACATATGAAGCACCATCAGAGTATAGAGTCCACTTTTCTTTGGTTTCTTCAAGTTGTTGGACTTCCAAGTCTGCCTTTTCTTTAAGTTCACTGGTGAAATCAGCCACAAAGTTTGCTAATGCCTGGGATTTGATGGCAGTCCTAGGTTCACATGCTATATCATATGCACTCAGCTTCACAGCACATTTTGCCATCCTACCTGACATTTCTGGTTTTCTCAAAACAGACTTAATATGGTAATTAGTTTTAACACATATAGGGTGAGTTTCAAAATAGTTTCTAAGTTTAGTAGGTGCCATAATAAGTGCTAAAATTAATTTCTCAAGATAGGAATACCTGGTTTCAGCATCCAAAAGACTTTTACTTACATAATAGATGGGATGTTGTTGTCCTTCGAGATCCTTAGCCAAAACTACACTTACAACATTATTTGATACAGCTAGATATAGAGATAGAGATTCACCTTTCTCGGGTTTTACCAGTAGAGGAGCAGAAGAAAGATAAGCTTTTAAGGATGCTAAAGCTTCCTCATGCTTACTGGTCCACGCGAACTTCTTATTTTTCCTCAGGATATCGTAAAATTCTTTACATTTTTATGAGGATTTGGATATGAATCTGTTGAGTGCCGCTATCCTGCCAGTTAGCCTTTGAACATCCTTGACTGATGCTGGGGATTTCAAATTCAGGATAGCTTGTATCTGCTTCGGACTGGCCTCAATCCCCCTTTTGGTGACCATGTATCCCAAGAATTTACCAGCCTTTACTCCGAAATGGCACTTTGAAGGATTCAGCTTCATGTTATATTTGTCGAGGATATCAAATGCGGTCTTGAGATCTTGGAGGTGATCCTCAGCTTTCTTGGACTTCACCACCATATCATCAATATAGACCTCCATCTTGTCCCCCAGTTGCTATTTGAACATGATGTTAACTAACCTCTGATAGGTCACACCTGCATTTTTAAGTCCAAAGGGCATAACAATATAACAATAAATACCTGTGGAAGTCATGAAGGCCGTGTCTTCTTGATCTGAGGCTCCATTTGGATTTGCTGAAATCCTGAGGATGTGTCCATAAATGTCAGCATCCCGTGGCTGGCTGTAGCGTCTACCATCGAATCGATGTGTGGTAGAGGGATTGGATCTTTAGGACAGGCCTTATTCAAGTCTGTGAAATCTACACAGACTCTCCATTTGCCATTTTTCTTCTGTACAACCACCACATTTGCTAACCATCGGGGATATTTAACTTTCCTAATCATTTTTTCCTTCAAGAGTTTTTCTACTTCTTCTTGAATAATTATGTTTCTTTCAAGTGCAAAATTTCTTCTTTTTTGATGGATTGGCCTGAAAGAATTATCAATTCTAATTTTATGTGTTATAATATCTTTGGAAATACCGGTCATATCTTCATGTTTCCATGCAAATGTTGACAGCCTTGACTTGAGGAAATCGAGCAATTTTGACTCAATATCCTCAGGAATGCTAGTTCCTATTAGCACTTTGACTTTAGGATCCTCAGGATAAGGAAGTACTTCTTTAGTTTCTTCTTCCCTGACCTCCATTACATCTCGTGCTGGCTTCAGTAATTGTTGTGCCTGCTGGGGTTTGGCAGTTGACTTCATAGAAGAGGTGTAGCAATTCTTTGCATCTTGTTGGTCACTGATGATTTTAATAACTCCCCACGGACTTGGGAGTTTCACACATTGGTGATAAGTGGAGGGTACCGCTATCATGTAATGTATCCAGGGCCTGCCTAATATAATATTGAAACAAGACAAACAATCAATAACACAAAATTTTTTCATTTTATTTACCCCTTCGACATATACTGGGAGCTTGATCTCTACTGAATCCAACCAATACTGAGGAACTGGAACCGATCTCATCTTTAGGAATATTCATCTTTTTCAGTACGTCTAGTTTTATAATGTTGACAGAGCTTCCGCCATCTATGAGGATCCTGCGCACATAATGGTTAGCCACATATATAGTTATTACCAAACTATCTTGGTGAGGATCCTGAATATCGACTATATCGCTTTCATCGAAGGATATGATCCTCTCTTGAGTGAGGAAGGATGTCTTTGTTGGTCTGTCAACCATCTCCAGCTTTCTTTGGTCAGCATTTCTTTTTGCATCAGAAAAAGAGGTTCCACAGATGTCAGATCATCCAGATATGAACATGATTGTTTTTACATCTATTGGTGGAGGAGTCGGCTTTTCGGGAATTTTTTCAGGATTTTGCTCACTTCCCTTCTTCTTGCCAAGTAGCTCTTTCAAGTGGCCCTTGCTGAGAAGATAGCTAATCTCCCTTCTGAGTGCAATGCAGCCATCAGTCAAGTGCCCAAAGTCTTCGTGGAAGGCACACCATTTTGATTTGTCTTTCCAGGCTACTTGTTTTTCCATCTTCTTTGGCCACCTGGCTTTCTCACCTAAATCCTGCATGGCACACATTAATCCACCAATATCAACAGAAAAACAATATTCAGAGACCTTAGGATATTCTTCATCATCTACTGCATTAATCTTAGGGTTATCAGGCTTATAGTAAGGTTTTGATTGATATGATTTTCCCGGGGAATCGGCTTTACTGTTCTTCTAATCATACTTCGGGATATCGATATTCTTAAAGTTTTTCTTATCGTCTTCTAGCCTGATAAACCTCAGAGCTCTGCTTCTTGCTTTATCTAACGACCTGCATGGAGTCATAACAAGATCATCATAGAAAGAGGAGTTTTTCTCCAACCCCAACTTAAGAGCTTCCACTGACGAAGCCGGGTTTAGTTTTGGGATCTCCAGCGACTCCTTGCTTTACCTGGTAATAAAATCTCTCAAGGATTCCCCAGGATTCTGGGCAACCTTGTAAAGATCACCTGTCATTTTCTCAAATGTTATACTGCAAGAAAACTAGTTATTGAACAAGTTAACTAAATGAGAAAAGGAAGTGATAGTGTTAGGAGGAATACTCAATATCCATTTCATGGCTGCTCTGGTCAAGGTAGACCCGAACCCCTTATAAAGACACGCTTCCTTGATTTCCATAGGGATTGGGTTGATCTCCATACGCTCTCTATGCTGTGCAACGTGTTCCTCAGGATCCGTTGAACCATCATACAGCTTCATATTTGGAGTTTGAAACCGTTTTAGGATTTGTACGTTCCCAATTGATGGCACAAATCAGGATATTCTGTGACTATCAGTGGGAACTTTGGCTATGGGACGGATCACACCAGGAAAATTTGAAATCATGTCCTTAAGCTTCTGTAATTCCCGGGCTAAACTTGAAGTTATGCCTGCATCCTGCAAAAATCCTTGATTAGCATTAAAGGGAATTGTATTGAAAGAGTTACCCTGATTAATATTCTGAGGAACAGTCTGGGTGTTGTAGCTCGCATTTCCAAACATAGTATTTAAAGGAGTAGAAAATGGAGCGGCCGAAGCGTTAGCCTGCATCGGAATAAAGTCTCCCTTATGCGCATCAGAGGATACTGTGAGCTGCTGAGTTTGAGAAAATCCCGAGGATGCTGCCTGCTGATAAGGACCTGAAGATCTCGCCTGGTGGAACAATTCTAAGGATCCGGACTGTTGCGATAATCCTGAGGATACCGCTTGCTGATAACGACCTGAGGACCCCGTCTGATGGAACAATCCTGAGGATCCGGACTGTTGAAACAATCATGAGGGTCCTCCCAATTGCGACAATCCTGAGGATTCGGACTGTTGAAACAATCCTGAGTGTCCTCCTAGTTGCGACAATCCTGAGGATAGGCATGTTGAAGAGGCCCAGCAGAGGATGCATACAAGTACCCTTGGGATCTAGATAATTGCAACCCCGCAGATCCTGAATGCTGGAAGGATGAGGATCCTGAGTTGTACGCCATGGTCGACTCTGGACGCCCCAATCCTGAAGATCCTGGAGGAGTGAAATCCAGAGATCTCGGGACTAGTGGTGTGAATTCTTCCGCCGGCTTCTTGGCTTTCTTGAAATCTTCTAGTTTCCTTCACGAGCATCTGGTTGGTCTTGTTCTTGCGATCCATCTACTGTCTATACAGATACAGAAGGTCGTTATTGGACACCATGACGGGATCCTGGGGAGATGGCGTTGATCCCGAGAACACGGGAGTAGCAAGTTTCTTCTTAACATTGTCAAGTTTCTTCGGGATATCACCAGCAGGAGGAGGAGGCATAAGCGGCCTCGCAGAGGAATCTGAAGCTGCGGCAGAAGAGGAAACAATCTTTGGTTGGGAAGACATGTTGTGGATATTAAGAGTAGGGTTTAGTTTGAGAGTGAATAATGATCAAAGCACCGTCTGTCCCACGGTGGGCGCCAAATTGTTTCGGTCAAAAATTAACAAAGTAACTTTTGATCAAAGTAGTACGTGAGGTAGAGTGCTTGAACGCAAAATAAGTGAACATGATGATTTGATTACGAGGGAAAAAGCCCTTGATTGTGAGAATCTTCGGCACAAAAAAACCCCGGACGGTGAAAACTATCACCGTCAGTTTTATTAATAACAAAAAGGTGGTTACAACTGGTGGAGCTGATGAATGATCGAATGCTATGTGATACAATCAGTGCTAGTAGTTAAAATAAGTGTAGTGTGTGTTCTTAATCGATCTTAATCAGCTCATTTAAATAAGCAAGGATTACAACATAATTTCAGAGAAATCCGGGATAAACCCTAGACTAAGTCTTCCACTTATCCCTTGCCTCCCGCGTTCAAATTGACGAAGCCTTATGAATAACCGTTGTAAACCCACGTTCTTAGGAGCACATTAAACACGTGTTATGTCTGCAACACAAATATAACAATAAAGGACAGTTGGATATCCTGAAGTATAATCCTCAGAATGCTTGTATCGGCAGGATAGGCTGAAATCCCTAACTCACTCTCCGAGTATTCCGGAACTAAAAGAGTCTTACAATATAGCCGCTGGAGCACTCTTCTTTGAGTCTATCCACGTTCATCAACATTTATCCCCCATGCTAATATTAACTATAAGTGTGAGATTTCAGCATACAGTCAATATTTGACCGTTTACCATTACTTGGCCCTTACTCCTAACGGTTATAGCTCATTTGACACGTTTTCTTCAATCACCAACCGTGTATTTTGCATGGACTAAATCAACAATGAATATCTGCAATTATAAATCAACGCCAAGAGAGAAATATCAATTTATTAGCATTAATACTCAGGCTACTAAACTTATTCGAGAATCCTGAACATATTCGGGATCCATAGCACATTTAGGATTCTGAGCTGACCACGGATCCGACTATAAAATTTGGGCCCTAACAAATGACACGGTCGAGTCAAATAAAGTATCTTTGTAATTATTTTGAGAACCAAAATTGGACTCGTTTTGAGCTTTCTAATTAATTCACCAATCAGTGAACATAATTGTCTCGATCATGTCTTTTTTCTTTTCCGATCATCTAGCAGGGTCCAGCCAATCATTAATACATTTATGGCCTTTATTAGAGTGAAATACCTCTTCCGTCCATCTAGCTATTGAGGACCAAAATCTTTCCAACCAGTTCACATTCTCCGAGCGCATAATCAAGAACCTCCACCATATTTGAACAAACTGGACATAAAATGAAAGGAATATCTAAACCTTTGGAACTTAGTTTTTTCTAGTTGAGTAGTTGGAAGTAGATCTATAAGTAAACGCCAACTCAAAATATTCACCTTCTTACATACAAACTGTAGTAATCGGTCTGCCCAAGACACATATTAGAGTTGATGTGGCTAGTACGTTATGATCCAAGTTGGGTCATACCCAATAACAAGCTCGACAAACACCGTGATATTTATTTAAGATATGATCTAGTAAATAAATATTAACACTTAGAATATTTAGAAATGGGTTTCTAGATATTTGCACTTGTGTAACACATAAATTATATGGTTAATTTATATTTTGAGAGAAAGTACTTTATGTTGATGTTTAAGTTGGTTAAATAACAAACATAAAATTCATGTTACAAAATACATGTACCTTGCTATGTTATGTTGCATACAACATAGCATAAGTAACAATAATAATAACATGTACAAGATTTGAATTGTTGGTGGGAAAACAAAAGAAAGGTGCCGCCCCTTTCCCCCCTCTCCCGCTTGTCTTTATTATTTTGTTATTTACAAGGACATGCATTCATCTAGTTGGTTCATGAGTTATTGTTCAAACTCACTTTCTCTCTCACACACACAAGTAAACTCTCTCTTACTCTCTTCCAATTTTCGGCCAAGGGAAGAACAAGAACAAGAATGAGTTTATCTAAATACAAATCCTAGCATACAAGGTGTTTGTTGAAGGCTTGGAAGGGTATACAAGCTTGAGGCTCTTCTCCATTGAAGGCTAGCTGTCCATATCATCATCTCCTTCATCTTTCTTGCATCTTGAAAGGTTGTATTACATAAACCCCCTTTGGATGTTGTTTTGGTATGCATGTAATTAATAATGGATCTGGGGCTTGGGTTTATATATATTAAACGGTTTTTATATTCATCAATATAAGAAGATATAAATCAAATTAATTCGCTGCGTTTTTTCATATATATGGGTTTATATGGCTTTGATAATCTTGTTAAAACCCAACAATGGCAACAAAAGTCGCATACACGGATACATGCATCAATAGATTTACAAATTTTTCGGGTTTTATGGTGTGGTTCACCATATGGCCGAAATTTTGGGGCTTTTGGTTACCCGTTGGTTCTTCAAGATTATACTTTACATGCATGTGATAATCTTGAAGAATTAATTCATTTGGATGAATGTTTGTTTTGTTTGGACAAAACCCGAAACTTTGGGTTTTCTTATCCTTGGGCCAAAGTTTGAGGTTCAAAAAGGGAACCATTTATACATGCAATACTTGCATATTTGGATGTGCATTTGGATTTTCACAACCTAGCCATGACCTTAACGGATGTGTGTTTGTGTTGTGAATTTATTCAATATTCAATTTGGTTGTAATATTCTTTTATTTGGATTTGTAATCTATTTATTCATTCATATTGGTTTGTAATATTAAGTAGATTAGTTGTGTTTCTTTTACTAGAGAAAAATGTACTAGGATATTGTTTTTGCAAAAGAAGAAGCAACAAAGTTAGGGTTTTTGCTTTAGGGCCTTAATGGACCTCATAGTCCAAGATGGGATTTTAGCCTAAAATACCAAAGCCCAAACTTGGAGGCCCATAAATCTAGGAGCTTAAGTTGGAGCCCAAAAGGAAGCCCAAACAAAGTGGAGAAGTCACATCACAAAAGTGGACACTTGAAGCATTTTGATGCGAAATCAAGTGGGAGTTCACTGACACATGCCTTTGTTCACTTGGACGTGTCTTTGTTCATTTGGTCATGCCTTTGTGCATTTGGTCCCTAGGAGAGACTTTTGGCACACTTGTTTCGGTCAACAAATGTGGCCAAGATTAGGAGGCTATGGTTATGAACTTGTGGTTGTTTATTTATGCTTGCGTGGTTGATCTATATATTTTGTTTTATCTTATTTTGATAAGGATAATTAACAAACTTAATATCAACAACTTGCATAAAATTGGTTCCTTAGAAATCATTAGGTAATAAAATTGGTTTTATTAAAGGTTAATAATTTCACAATAAAATGGGTTTTATTAAAAGGAACTTTGAAAATTGGTTTTCAAACAATGTACCATACATTTGAATGCATGCAAATGCAAGGTACATAAATAGTGTTCCAATCTAGAATTTAGAAAACTTAAATCCTTTTTAAAACAAGTTAAACACCATCCTTTTATACAACACTCGAATCACCTGGCAACTCGATGTGGGATAAAGGTCACCTAACCACATTGGAGAAACCTTGTGAGTTTGAGGTGGGTTTGCCATATTTGTGGGATAAAGGTCACCTAACCACTTGTATGTCAAACTCACATGTATGTACAAGTAGGACGACTTGATTTGGAAACCATGTGAATAGGGTCACCGAAGCATGGCATACAAAGGTGTTGATGGGATTTTACATGCCAACTAAACATATGATGTTTAATCGATCCTATAAAACTTGAAGTTGCAAAGGGTTGCAATCGTCAAATGTTGACTACCTTGTTAATTCAATAGTAGGATAAAGGTCACCTAACTACTATGTGAATGTAATGTTGGGTTCTAGATTTTAATCATTAATTGTCTTAAAGACATATAAAGGGTATTAAAGATTAAAATTTGTTAATTGATATCGAAAATACTAAAATTGAGCTTTGTAAATTATGTAGATGGCCACAATCAACAATCCACCTAACGCAATTATCCCACCCGTGCATAACCTATCACTAAGAGCTATACTTGACAAGGATCATCTTAACTATAACAATTTTATGGATTGGTATCGAAGGTTGAGAATTGTTCTCAAATAAGAAAAGAAGTCCTACATATTGGACGATCATATTCCCGATGAACCAAACATTGACGATTTAGATGCCTATAACTATTGGTTGAAATACATCGAGGATTCGGTGCAAGTTTCTTATATCATGTTGGGAACTATGATTCCCGAGATTCAAAAGGATTTTGAACATCATGGGGCATATGACATGATCACCCAACTTAAGGAAATGTTCCTTACTCAAGCTAGGGTGAGACGCTTCGAAACGGTTCGAGCGCTTCATGCATGTCATATGGAAGAAACCCAATCGGTTTCATCTTATGTGCTTAAGATGAAAAGCCACATTGATCGACTCGAATGGCTAAATTGTCCCGTCTCAAAAGAGTTAACCACGAATTTGATCCTTAATGGCCTAACTAAAAGGTTTGAGACTTTTGTCATGAATTATAACATGAATGGATGGGACAAGAGCATTGGTGATCTTCACGCAATGCTCAAAATGGCCGAAGCGGGAATGGGTAAAAAGGTTTTACCGGTTCTAACGATCAATGAAGGTGGGAATAAGAAGAGGCATTACCCGGAACCTAAGGCAAAGGTTGCCAAAGGTAAGGGACACGTCAAGGGTAATTTCAAAGGAATGGCTAAAGCGGAACTAACCAAACCAAAGGAGAAGAAGCTAAAGGTTAGCTCGCAGGATTCGTGCTTTGGTTGTGGTGAGAAAGGACATTGGATGAGGAATTGTCTAACCTATCTCAAAGAGTTGAAAGAAAAGAGGGATGTGGGGCAAACCTCGAGTACAAATTTCATGATTCATATTGATCTTAATGTTATTTCTTCTAACACATAGGTATTGGATACCGAATGTGGAACTCAAAAGAAATAAGCATTTCAAGAAAGGAGATACAAGTCTCTTCATGGGCAACAGAGCAAAGGTTGATGTCAAAGCCCAAGGAGACTATATTTTGAAGCTTTCAAATGGTTTGGAAGTTGTTTTGAATAATATTTTGTATGCTCCTAGTTTGACAAGGAATATTATCTCCGTTTCTCTTTTAAGACAATATGGTTATGATTTAAAGTTTGTAGACAATGGTATTTGTGTTTTTATGAATGATGTCTTTTATTCTAAAGCGATACCGTCTAATGGCATTTATGAATTAGTTCATGATAACACATCCTTTGATAACATGTTGTACCAATCTAACACCAAGAAACTCAAAATGGATTTAAGTAAGGCTTATCTTTGGCATTGTCGCCTTGGTCACATAAACAAGGGTTGCATAAGTACACTTCAAAAGAATGGTCTTTTGGAATCAAATGATGATTCATTTGATAAGTGTGAATCTTGTTTACAAGGAAAGATGACTAAGGAACCCTTTAGTGGAACTAATGAAAGGGCAAAAGACTTATCAGGTATCATACATTCAGATGTATGTGATCCTTTTAAGGCAATGCCAACGAATGGTGAAAGATACTTCATTACCTTTATCTATGACTATAGTCGTTATGGGTATGTGTACTTGTTAAGACACAAAGATGAAGCGTTTGAAATGTTCAAAGTCTTTCAAAATGAAGTAGAAAATCAACTCAATAAAACCATCAAATTACTTCGTTCGGATAGAAAAGGTGAATACCTTAGTGATGCTTTTCAAGATCATCTTAGGAGTTGTGGAATCATCTCACAACTCACTCCACCCGGAACACCAGAATATAATGGTGTGTCTGATTGAAGGAATCGGACTCTAATGGATATGGTTCGATCTATGATGGCTAAAAGCACATTGCCTCTATCATTTTGGGGTTTCGCATTGCTCTCGGCAGCCCATATTCTAAATATGGCACCGACCAAGAAAGTGGACAAGACACCTTTTGAAATATGGCTTGGAAGGGTTCCATTATTATCATATTTAAAGGTATGGGGTTGTGAGGCTTATGTTAAGCACAACACTCAAAACAAACTTGAAAGCCGATCCACCAAGTGTATTTTTTTAGGATATTCCCAAGACTCTATGGGATATTATTTCTACAACTCAACCGAGCAAAATGTGTTCATTGCTCGAAAGGCCTGGATCTTGGTCCATGATGGCCTTTTTATTGATTTTGACGATTGGATCTCTCTATGAATGGAAAAGGGGTGCTTCGGATCAGGAGTAACCACTAGCGATAGGGCAAAAATCGGGGGGAAGGACAAAAGTCAAGAGTGCGATGCCTACATTAAATCAATTGATTCGTCATGGTAGAGAAGAAAAACGGCGCACGGACCATACTCGAGCTTCGGATCAATGTCCCCAGAAGCAAGGAATATGCCCGCGTGTACCAACGAGAACACCGAAAAAACCTAATTCAGCTCCACGTAAGATAGCCAAAGTACGGTTGAGCAATCGACATGATATATTTGCTCACATTCCGGGCGAAGGTCATAATTCGCAGGAACATTCTATAGTCTTAATAAGAGGAGGTAGAGTGAAAGATTCGCCAGGTGTGAAATCCCATTGTATTAGAGGAGTCAAGGATTTGTTGGGAATTCCGGATCGAAGAAAAGGGAGATCAAAATATGGTGCAGAAAAACCAAAATCGAGATGAATGGAAGATGCCTCTGTCACTCTTTTTTCTCCAATTTTCAGTACGAAGTTACTGGCTCTAAGAAGGCAATTGCGCTCTAGGAAACTAAGTTCTTATGGAAGCAACTAGTAGAACGGTGGAACTCGAGGAGGATTGAGAACCACAAGCCGATACACGTTTGGTTGATACTAGCACTCAACAAGAGGTTGTTGAGAATGATCATGTGGTTGATCAAGACACACAAAACGTTCGAAAATCTGGTAGAATTAGTAATCCACTCGAAAGATATGGATTTTTCATGGATGGATGCTTTGTGGTAGATTCGGATGAACCCACCACATACCGTGATGCAATGTCACAATCCGATTTTGACAAATGGCTTGAAGCTATGAACGTTGAGATGCAATTCATGCATGACAACCAAGTATGGGATTTGGTTGTAGCACCTCTTAACTCCAAACCGGTTGGAAGTAAGTGGGTTTTCAAAAGGAAAACCGATATGCATGGAAACTTGGATACTTATAAAGCAAGACTTATAGCAAAAGGTTTTACTCAAACTCAAGGGGTTGATTATGATGAGACCTTTTCGTCCGTGGCAATGCTAAAGTCTATTAGGATATTATTTGCCATAGCCGCATATTATGACTATGAGATTTGGCAAATGGATGTCAAAACCGCTTTTCTAAATGGACATCTTGAAGAAGATGTCTATATGGTTCAGCCCAAAGGTTTTGTCGATCCACAACATCCTAATAAAGTATGCAAGTTAAAGGAATTAATCTATGGATTGAAACAAGCATCTAGAAGTTGGAATCACCGTTTTTACGAAGAAGTCAAGAAATTTGGATTCATCAAGAACGCTGATGAGGCTTGTGTGTATAAGAAAGCTAGTGGGAGCATCATTACTTTCCTAGTATTGTATGTTGATGACATACTATTGTTTGGGAATAACATTCCAACCATGGAAGGTGTAAAAGCCTGGCTTGGGAGTTGTTTTTCCATTAAAGATCTTGGTGAAGCCGCCTATATTTTGGCAATAAAGATCTATAGGGATAGATCAACGCAGTTGATAGGTTTAAACCAAAGTGCATACATTGATAAAATCTTGAAAAGATTCAAGATGGAGAACTCTAAGAAAGGTTTGGTACCTATTTAAAGAGGAACGATATTGAGTGCGTCTCAATGTCCAATCTCAAAGGATGAACAAGACAAAATGAAATGAATCTCATATGCTTCGGCTATAGGATCCATCATTTATGCCATGATATGTTGACCGGATGTGTCATGCGCTTTGAGCATGACAAGTCTATACCAACACAATCCGGGAAGTAGCCATTGGATGGCGGTTAAGAAAATATTGAAATACCTTAGAAGAACTAAGGATATGCTTCTAATATATGGCTCTGGTGAGGAGGAACTCATTTTAAAGGGTTACACGGATGTGAGTTTCCAAACTGATCGAGATGATTCTCAATCATAATCGGGATATGTTTTCATTATGAATGGTGGAGCTGTCTCTTGGAAAAGCGCAAAACAAGATGTGGTAGCATTGTCCACCACTGAATCGGAATACATCGCCGCCTCATTAGCAGCTAAAGAAGCTAAGTGGATAAGAAAGTTCATTGCCAACCTAGGGGTGGTCCATACCATTTGGGATCCTCTATAGATCTTTTGTGACAACGAATGTGCGATTGCTCAAATCAAGGAACCTTGTGCACATCAAAAGACAAGGTACATTGCGGAGATTCAACTACATAAGGGATGAAGTTAAAAAGGGAAAGATATTTATTCTCAAAGTTCACACCGATCAAAACATTGCGGATCCACACACGAAGATCCTTGAAAGGCCGAAGCATGAGGGTCATACATGCGCCTTAGGACTTCTATATTCTAGTGATTGGATTTGATCTATTTTGTATTTGGATATCATAACAATTTTTATTTTGACTCATTCATATGATTATGGTTTATGATTACTACATTTGAGTTATGTTCCATTTTAGCATTTTTAAATCCGTGAATAAGTTAATTATTCTAAATGTCCGTAGTCTTTCATATTTGTGGGAACAAATATGAAGGCAAGACTATTATGAACTTGGATTGGTGGATATTCATAAGGTGTGAATATAGAGCAATGGTTTGCTGCCAAAGTTCATAGATATTTATGGGAGATAAATATTGGACTGACCCGCCCTCAAATGTTACCACATGGAATCCTTGTGATTGGTGATCATAAGTAAATTTGAGAAAAGGCGAATATCACAGTATCCTCCGACCTGAGATACATATTGAGTCTTGATATTCACCAAATGTTATTCTTTGACTTAGTTCTTTACTGGTCAGAAACATGACGGTACATAAGGGTAAGATTAGGTATGATACGAGGTGATTGTGAGAGACGAATGAAGTCAATAGGGGATTTGTCCCTCTTATTCATTGAGAGTGAGATGTCTAAGGCCTGCTAAGTTAAATCAACAAAGAATGATCACTCTGTATCTTTGGATTTGACATGACATCTGTGGCAAAATGATAAATGATGAATTCACCTAAATCATTTCAAGTAAGAGACTTGAAGGGAATGATGTTATTGAATGGCACTTCGTCATACGTATTAGGGGTAGTAAACCGTTGTTAGGCGGTATTTGCTACTTGCATCAATCTTCTATGTAGCTTGTGCAAATGGGAGATTGTAGGAATCGGTCTGCCCAAGACACATATTAGAGTTGATGTGGCTAGTACGTTATGATCCAAGTCGGGTCATACCCAATAACAAGCTAGACAAACACCATGATATTTATTTAAGATATGATCTAATAAATAAATATTAACACTTAGAATATTTAGAAATGGGTTTCTAGATATTTGCACTTGTGTAACATATAAATTATATTGTTAATTTATATTTTAAGAGAAAGTACTTTATGTTATTGTTTAAGTTGGTTAAATAACAAAAATAATAAAAAATGTTACAAAATACATGTACCTTGCTATGTTATGTTACATACAACATAGCATAAGTAACAATAATAATAACATGTACAAGATTTGAATTGTTGGTGGGAAAACAAAAGAAAGGGGCCGCCCCCTTCCCCCTCCCCCCCCCCCCTCTTGTCTTTATTATTTTTTTATTTACAAGGACATGCATTCATTCTAGTTGGTTCATGAGTTATTGTTCAAACTCACTTTCTCTCTCACACATACAAGTAAACTCTCTCTTTCTCTCTTTCAATTTTCAGCCAAGGGAAGAACAAGAACAAGAAGGAGTTTATCTAAGTACAAATCCTAGCATACAAGGTGTTTGTTGAAGGCTTGGAAGGGTATACAAGCTTGAGGCTCTTCTCCATTGAAGGCTAGCTGTCTAAATCGTCATCTCCTTCATCTTTCTTGCATCTTGAAAGGTTGTATTACATAAACCCCCTATGGATGTTGTTTTGGTATGCATGTAATTCGTATATGGATCCGGGGCTTGGGTTTATATATATAAAACGGGTTTTATATTCATCAATATAACAAGATATAAAACAAATTAATCCGCTGCGTTTTTTCATATAAATGGGTTTATATGGCTTTGATAATCTTGTTAAAACCCAACACAAACTTGTTCCATCTCGTCGAACGCGGAGCTTCTAGTAAATCACTCTATAAAGGTATGTTTGAATATCTTTAACCAAAAAAATGTCCTCACAATCCCAATTCCAATCCCATACCCATGAGTCCTTAGAACTAGATAATAAAACATAAGAAAGGCCCAAGATCAGTGCATTAATTTGTTCACTCTCCGCTCCCCCTCTCATATTTCTTCTCCAATTAATCAACCTTTCATTTAACGAACATTGTTTATTAAGCTCCAAGTTGAAAAGTTCAGGAAATGGTTTGTCGTCAACATGCTGATGGTAATGTTTTGGTTTGGCAATGAATTTGATGTTAAATGGCACTGAGGTGGCTTTGACGCCCCTTAACACCTCCACAACAACAAACAAAGTATAAGTTTTAACTTGGTATTTAACTGTAAAAACTTATGTATTACAATTGTAATGTTGAGTTATGCTATAAAGGCCAGCAAAATGAAAAATGTAAGAAGTTATAATTAATTGACATACGTTAAGTAGGGATCAAAATAAAAATGGTATAAAAGTAATTGTATATATTATCGCTCTTCACATACAAGTCACATTTTAATTTCCCCGTCATTTTAAAACATTTATAACTTTCTCATACGATATTTTTTTTAAAAACAAATTCATCATAATAATAGACGTTTTTTTATCTTTAATATGAGTATGATTTTATTATATATAAATTAACACAAAAATTACATCATTGTGTCTTTTTACTTACCATGGTGTCTTTTTTCATCATTTTGTCTTTCTGTTTGTCATTGTGTTTTTTTCGTCATAGTGTCTTTTAATTCATCTTTGTGTTTAAAAAAAATAATAATAACACTGTTGTGTAATAATAATATGTAAATTTAATGCTAAAATAACAACACATTATCTAATACCTAAAACAAAATGATGAATGCATGAACACAATAACCTGAAACGTAAAACAGAATGATGAATACGTATAACACAATGACTTGAAACATAAGACACAATGGTGAATACATTTCACACAATGACTTGAAACGTAATACCCAAAAGAAACTACGTAATACACAACAAACATAATACTATTTTTGTTAAATTAAGTAAATGGCACATGTCAATCCCGAACAAATGACCATGAATGTATTACACAATGACTACAACACAATGATAAGTAGAAAAACAAATGTTGAGCACAAAGACACAATGCTGAAAAAAAAGATACAATGATGTAATGTTTATTTTAATTTTTATCTTTAATTGAGTATTAATTGAAAAACACAATGAACAAAATCTATAACACAATGCATAGGAAAATCCAATTAAAAAACACAATGAACAACCAATAATACAGTATAAAAAACCTACTATTTTTTTATAACAGTGTGATATTCATATTAAAGATAAAAAAACGCATGTTATTATGATTCAATTTTAAATATCGTATGAAAAAGTTATATAGATTTTAAATGATGGAGAAACTGGCATTTGCTTTAAATGTGAATAGAGAGAAAGTTATCATAAATGTGTTATCACCTTCATATCATTCTTATTAATTTTTATTTTTAAATTAATCTCCATTAATCAAATTTAAATTAATGAATTACATTCACTCTCACAATTATTATTATTGTTGTACTATCTATTTTAACCTTATCTTACAGAAATGTATATGCAACTTTATCACATGTTACAATTGTATATGCAAATTTTATCGCATATTCACGTATAGATATTTTTCACAAACTTAATGGAGGAAAATAGTAAAAAATAGGGAGGGGAAGTTGAGGATAAATCAAATATAAACCAACGGTTTTGGCGCCACGCAAGTAAGCATTTTCTACAACTTTTGACTCCGACTCCTAAAGTCACTTTATGAAATATATTTATATATCATATAAATATATTTTAACATAAAGTAACGTGAAAAGTTGGAATTATAGAACAGTTGTTTTCTTTACTTTATCACTTAAAAATCTCAATCTCCATCACTAACTCACATTTTGTTTTAATTTATTTTTAACGTGTTTAACCTATCATATTTATCACATATCGCTTTACATCTATTATATTTTCATTACTCTCACAAACTTATATATCCATTACACTCACAAACACTAACATTTATATGTATAAGAGAAATAAATCTATTAAGATCTTGACGAAGATGCAAAATATAAAAGATTTTCAAATTTTAATGATAGAGACAAAGATAGAGATCTTAGATCATCTGGAGTCCAACGGCGTGGTGGTGTTTTGGGGTGAAAACGTCGGGAGCACACCCCCAGCCCCCCCCCCCCCCCCCACGTTCTACAAAACGCTATTTTGGCACAAACCTTTATAAACTTATCTATTTGACCATTCCTAAACGGTCACATTGCCTTAAATAAAGACAATTTTATATATATATAATCGTCTTCATCCCTAATCAAAACTCACCAAATTTATAAACCTTTCAATCTTAACTCTATATTTCCTCACATTAAATTTCCTATAAAACCTAATCTATGGATTCTCCCACTTCTATATATAACCAATTTTTCGAGCCCGACCAACAAGCCAAAGACAGCGACGAGGAAGAGGCGGTTACGAGTGCGATTGTGCTCGCGACAACTTATATGAATTCTATTAGCTTCCCTCCACCCCCCGTTTCAAAAAGAACATATATCGAACGAGGTCGTATCGAAGCTAACGACCGGTTGATGACGGATTACTTCAACGACTCGTCGAGAAACAAGAACCCGAAAACTTTTAGGCATCGATTTCGGAAGTCTAAAAATTTATTTATGCGGATCACCAATGATTTGCAGTGTGAGCTTGATTACTTTAAGCAAAAACAGGACGGTCGAGGGACGCTAGGATTCACAGCTAATCAGAAGGTTACCGATAAAACAACGACGAGTATTTAAAGAGAACTAGTAAAACAACTCCGGACACCTTGGATTATTTTTGTTACTTTACATTTCATTTTTTTAAAATAATTATATCACTTGTTTACTTTAATTAATTATTTTATAAATTCTATAAAATATAGGAATATTAAAACTATATGGACCACATTATCTAAGAGAGTTCAACTGGAACGATCTACAGCGTTTTTACGAGGCACATGCAAGGGTGCATGGTTTACCCGACATGATCGGGAGAGTAGATTGTATGCATTGGCAATGGGCTAATTGTTCAACTGCATGGCAAGGTCAATACACACGAGGTGACTAAAAGGTACCAACGGTCAGCCTACAAGCGATTGCTTCATACGACCTTTGGATTTGGTCATCATTCTTTGGTGTTCCCGGTTCCAACAAATGGCATAACTGTCTTAGAACAGTCGCCTGTGTTGGAGAGTTACATCTCTGGGATCGTTCCCGTTGCTTCGTTTTGGGCTAATGATAACTTCAATGATCATGGGTACTATCTGGGCGATGGAATATATCCAGAGTATGTGTATCATGAAAACATATAGAGACTCGTTAATTGAATATATCCACAGTATTTTAAGAAATTACATGTGACATTTGTCAATTTTTCATATTCGTATTTGTATTTGTATTTGTTAAACCGACTCGTTTAGTCGTATATTTGTATTTGAAAGTTAACAATTTATATAAATTTCATTGATTTAAAGTTCGTATTCATTCACTTTCTATTGTATTGTTCAATTAACGAATCTCCGAGCCTTAAAAGTTTATAAATTAATCAAGTTTCCAACTATTCGATCATAAAACGTAAACCATTTAAAGATATTAAATTATATCAAGTCTTTATCTAGTTATGTATATTTATAAAGTTCAAGGTTCAAGGGGTAAATAAAGTTTAAAAACAAAATATAAAGGTTTTAATAATTCAAGGGTGATATGTGTAAATTGTAATAAATTATAATAAAAAGAATAATAAACAGCCCAGCTCCCCTTTCTCCCCGTTTCTCTTCTTCGGTTTTACAGTAAACCTGCCGGTGACGGCGGAGAAGTTCTGGCGAAACACAAACATCACATAGAAACCTTGTTCGATACGTTAAATTATCCTAAACGACATCTCCACTAATACTAAACATTATTATTGTTTTGGTTAAAAATCGGTTTAAGGATAATGTAACCAAATTTGTTAAGTGAGGTATAGTGCGTCTATGACAATAATGATTATGTAACGAAGATAAACAATAACACAGATTTGTAGCGAGGAAAAGCCCTTGATCTTGGTCGGATCGCCGGCACAAAAACCCCGGGTGATGACAAATCGTCTATCACTAGTTGATTAATCAAAAAAGGGTGTTACAAAGGTTGGAGGTTATGATCAGTGAATACAAAGATTGCTAAGTGTGTGTGAATATTGGTAGAATAATCTCTGAGTATTGTTTAACGAATGTGTTGTGTTTTCCTAACTGATCATAAACTCGATTATATACAAAATAAAAGCTAATAGCAAGTCCTATTATTTCGCCACTTCTCCATGATCCGTTGTAGCTTGTTGACCACGTACATAAACTTTTGGACTTGCGGATAAATAGGTGGACTAAATCTCATAGACGTTATACCTGTTAATCGCAACACCATCCAAATAATACAATCATTAGTAAACAAGTGATACCGAGGATCCTTCATCCTGCGCAACCTGGAACATATCCCAAGGATAATGGATCCAAAAGCTACTTAAGGATAACGTATCCTCAGCATAAAATCTATGCCCTAACAATTTCACCCAAAATGGCGGTTGTTTGTGGATAACAACTGTCATTTTGAAATTCAATTTTCCTACAAAAATGAGAAGATTAGACATGAGTTAGAAATAATTATTATCACTTAGCTTGATTAATGCTTCCCGCCTATATATCTGCTCATCATAATTCATTTATAACCACACTATTCAGCAGCCGAACATGTGGCTCTCTATCTTTTTTCTTTTCTGTTATAATATGTTGACCGTTTCCGTTTCCTCTTCTTCTGAACAGTCAGATTCGAGCGAACTCCGACCACAAGGTCTCCTTTCTAACCCTTCCTCCGAGATCTGCGAATTTACCGACCCAGAAATCGACGAACTCCGATCATCATTTCCGACCAGCACAGTCTTTCATCCCTTTCATTCCACTGTACGAAGTGATAGCGTATTCAAATCCTGGATCTGCTTTCCGGCTCAACCTTTCTTGATCAGTTACAAATACCCCTTTCCAAGCTTTACCCAAAGTTTCTTCGCTTTGACCGGAATCATCACGCGATGCCCATGTTGTGGAGGGTTGTTATGGAGGGTACTGCACAAATCGAAAGGATCATTGATGAAGAAGGCCTCAAGTTTGTCTTATCAGAGCTGTCATATCTTTATACTCTGGTTACTCACGGATCTAAACGTTTTGTTTTGAAATCCAAACCACATCAACCAAGTCCCATCCACCCAGAATGGGTCCTTCTAGAAATACCAATTTTTCTTTGTAAAGAATGACTCAATCCCTAGTGGGTTTTATTTACCTAGGAGGTGGATCAAGGAGGGTAGGATCCTGGATCCTTAGGTAACATAGAGAGGATACTTGATTCTTCAACTACCGCTTTATTCTTTCTTTTACAATTGATAATTTTGCTCTGTTGGCTGAGCTTCCCGGATTTGAAGAGAGAATAAAGAAGTTTCTTGCACTGGATCCAGAGATCAGAACTTTCCAAGCCAAACTGGGGACAAGCCCAACAACTAGGGACAAGCCTAAAAATAAACTGGGGACAAGCACAAAAATAAACCGGGGACAAGCCTAACAACTAGGGACAAGCCCAAACTAGGGATTGGCCCAAAGATACGGATATTAACTGGGGACTCGCCCAAACCGGAATTTAGCCCAAACGTGAGTGACGTGAAAACGTCAAAACCTTATGCATGGTACGTCTACCATTAATCGTAGGATCCTCCATATAGCCGAAAACAATGAAATTGTCAGCCACTAAACGTGCACTGGTCCCACTGTCCCGAATTATACTTTGGATGACGTGCGCTACAAGAGAGAGTGTAGAAACTCTAATTCATGAGAAAGGTGAAAACCTTTAAACCTTGGAAGATGTGACCATTGGGGATCACATATTAATCGTGGGGGTTAGACTAGGGAAATACAAATGTACCTTAAATGTGGGGGAGAGGTGGCCAACCTCTTAACTGTTGAAATCCTTATAGAAATCTGTATAAACTTAAAGCTTGGAAAAGATAATTGTAAAGAATATATTATCCTTTAGTTAGCAACGTAAATCTGAATGAATAAATGATAGGATAGAATTTTACCAACTTGAGGATCGTTGATAAGGATTCTTAATCTTGACTAGAAAAAGTATTTCTTAAAATGAATATCATTCCATGCTCTTGACAGTCGATCACCTTCCATGGTAAGTAGATGATATGCCCCCCTTTCCTACTTCGGATTCGATCAAGTAGGGGCCTTCCTACTTTGGTGCTAGCTTTCCATCTACGAGATTAGTTGTATTTTGGAAAGCTTTCTTTAAAACCATATCTCCTTCTTGAAATCTTTGAATCCTGATGTTCTTGTTGTATGCTCCAGCTATCCTTTGCTGGTATGCTGTCATTCTGATCTTTGCTACGTCTCTGAGCTTATCAACAGCGTCTAGATCCTGGATAAGACTTTCATCGTTGGCCTGAGGATCACGTATGCTTGCTCTAGCAGTAGAAACCACCATCTCTGTAGGAATCACATCTTTTGATCCAAACACAATGAGAAGGTTGTGTGACCTATTGCATTCTTGGGTGTTGTTCTATAAGCCCAAAGAACATAAGGAAGTTCCTTACCCCACTTGCCTTTCTTGGATCCTAGCTTCTTCTTTAAGTTGTTGATGATTATCTTGTTGCCTGACTCTGCTTGAGGATTAACTGATGTAGAAGTAATCATCTTGATGCCCCAACTTTCACAAAAGTTAGTAGTTCTTTTTCCAATAAACTGAGATCCATTATCACAAATAATTTCAGATGGAATATCAAATCTAGTTATAATGTTTCTTTTAATGAAGGATATAACTTCCCTTTCTCGGACTTGCACGAATTCTTCTGCCTCAATCCATTAGGGAAGTAGTCTGTCGTGGCAAGCATAAAGACCTTTCCACATGGTGCCATTGGTAGCTTTCCTATAATATCATTCCCCATTTCATGAAAGGCCATGAAGAGGATATAGGATACATAGGTTCTGTTGGCTAGTGAAGGATGTTTCCATTCCTTTGGCAAGCATCAAACTTCTTTTAGTATTCCATTGCGTCCTTCTTCATTGTTGGTCAGAAGTATCCAGTCCTAAGTATCCTGGAGAATAATGCTCTTCCCCCTGTATGGTTGCCGCAATCACCTTCGTGGAAGTCTTGTAGCACTTCTAGTATCTCAGGATCCTTAATGCATCTTAAGTACGGACCTGCAAGAGACTTTCTATATAATCTTGAAGATACATGATCCTCATTTGTTTGGCTAAAACTAAACATGCGATAAGTGCTTTGTATTCTGCCTCATTGTTGGTGGCTTGAAATTCACATGCAATGGATTGGGGTATTATGCACCCCCTGTGGCGATTTCAGAAGAATAACCAATCCTGTTCCTCTTACATTGGATGCTCCATCTGTGAAGAGGATCCAAGGATCCTTGGTTTCTTCTAGTTGTTGAACTTCCAAATTAGCTTCCTTCTGCAAATCACTACTGAAATCAACCACAAAGTCTGTGAACGCCTGTGATTTAATGGTTGTTTTGGGTTCATACTGAATATCATATGCACTCAACTTCACTGCCCACTTGGCCATCCTTCCTGATAATTATGGCTTTCTAAGTACATTCTTAACAGGATAATTAGTTCTCAAAATAATAGTATGTGTCTCAAAATAATGTCTCAACTTGGTTGAGGCCATAATTAAAGCAATAACTAATTTCTCAATGTGAGAATACCTGACCTCCGCGTCTAAGAGTTTTTTACTTACATAATATACCAGATGCTGTTGACCTTTATGATCCTTCGCCAAAACAGCACTGACTCCATTACCTGAAACGACTAAGTATAGGGACAATGACTCACCATCTATTGGCATCATCAAGGCTGGTGCTGAGGATAAGTAATCCTTAAGAGCCTTTAGTGCATCCTCGTGCCTTTGAGTCCACTCAAACTTCTTATTCTTTCTCAAGATATCAAAGAAGTCTTTGCACTTCTTTAAGGATCTGGAAATGAATCGGTTGAGGGCAGTTATCATTCCCGTTAATCTCTGGACATCTTTAGAATTATGGGAGACTTCAAATTGATGGCGGCTTCAATCTGTTCAGGGCTTGCTTCTATTCCCCTCTTGGTCACCATATATCCTAGGAACTTCCTAGCCTTGACACCAAAATGGCATTTTGACGTGTTCAGCTTCATATTGTACTGATCCAGGATGTTGAATGCTTATTCAAGATCTTGAGGTGATCCTCACCTTTCTTTGACTTCACTATCATGTCATCTATGTAGACTTCCATGGTCTTGACTAGCTGATCCTTGAACATCATGTTGACTAATCTTTGGTAGGTAGCCCCTTCGTTTCTTAGTCCGAACCTCATAGCAATATAACAATTATATGTCGGTAGGAGTCATGAATGATGTATCCTCTTGATCAGATGGTTCCATCAGAATTTGATGAAATCCAGAGTGTCCTGCCGTGGCATCCACCATAGAGTCAATGTGTGGTAAGGGGAAATGATCCTTGGGACATGCTTTGTTTAAATCAGTGAAATCGACACATACCCTCCACTTTACATTTTTCTTAGAAACTACCACCACACTGGCTAACCATTGTGGATATTTTACTTCTCGTATCACACCTGCTTTGAGGAGTTTTTCAACTTCCTCCTGGAAAATAATATTTCTTTCAGGCGCAAATTTCCTCCGTTTCTGGTGGACATGCCTGATAGAAGTATCTATCCCTAATCTATGTGTAATAATATCCTTAGATATACCTGTCATATCGGAGTGTTTGAAGGCAAAGGTGGACTTCATTTGCTTGAGGAAGGATACCAAATCCTCTTCAATATTGCTATGGATGTTGGGTCCTATAAATACCATTACATCAGTACCCCGACCAAGCATACTTCCTTCAAGTCTTTCTCCCGGGCCTGGGCCTTTGTTGAATTCTGCATTGATTTGCTATTCGATGGTTTGCTTCGTGGCTGGCTTCATAGAGGAAGTATAGTAATTCCTTGCTTCCGCTTAGTCACTATCTATCTTCCCTAATCCCCATGGGGTTGGGAGCTTGATACACTGGTGATAGGTAGAAGCTACTGCTTTCATCTCATGTATCAAGGGCCTACCAAGAATTACATTGCAACATGACAAGTTATCTATAACACAAAAATTTTGAAAAGAATTTACTCCCTCAATATAAATAGGTAGCTTAATGTCCCCCAATGTGTTTTTAGTTTCTCCACTAAAACCAACGAGGACATATGATTTTGGTGTGATTTCTGATTCAGAAATGTTCATTTTCCTTAGCACATCGGCCTGAATTATATTCACTGAACTTTCGCGATCAACGAGGATCCTGCGAACATAGTGATTAGCTTTAAACAAAGTAATGATCAAACCGTCATGGTGAGGATCTGAAAGATTCATGCGATCGTCTTCATCAAAGGTTATATTCCTTTAATCAGTTAGCGTGGTTGTCCGGATGGGTCTTTCACAATTCTCAAATTTGGTCTCCTTGGCATGCCTCTTCGCCGAGGAGAATAAAATTCGACAAATGTCTGAATCCCCTGATATAAAGTTGACGACTTGTGCATCAGGTGGTGGCGGAGCTGCTTTATATGGAATTTCTTCAGGATCCTGGATCCTTGATTTCTTTCTTCCTATACTCTCCTTGAAGTGGCCCTTGCTTAGAAGATACCTCCTCAGACGGATACAGTCATCGGTTAAATGGCCAAAATCTTCGTGTAATGCACACCATTTGGACTTATCCTTGAAGGATGTTGACTTCTCATTTTTCCGAGGCATCTTGCTTTCTCTCCAAGATCCTTCATAGAACATATTAAGCCACGAGTATCAATAGAGAAGTAATACTCGGAAATTCTTTGATAATCCTCATCATCATCATCCTCTTCTATGACTGCACAGAAAACTTGGTTGTTAAACTTTGAGTACGGCTTGGAATTGTTGTTCCTGAATGAGGATCCTTGTTTCTTGTCAGGTGACTCTTGTTTTGTTGGAGCTCCAAACCGTTCTTGGATCCTCTTATCATCCTCCAGTCTTATAAACCTGAGCGCCATGTTCCTTACTTCATCTAATGTCCTACACAAAAATGGGGTGTCCTTTTGTAACCCCATCTTGAATGTCTCAACAGCTGTAGACATTGTTATACCCTGAATTTCTAATATATGCAGTATCCTGGATACCAGGAAAAAGCTAAGGATAAAGAATCCTGAAGAAAGACTTAGTGGATGGTGGATCCTTAGCAATATCACAATATTGTCAACTGTGTCTCACTCAAGCCGACTCATTTGTTGTATTTCATTTTCCAAAGTGATTAAAATCTCCTAGAATACTGGAGTCAGTTACTCCACCTCGTTCCAACGATTTGATGGTAGGACAGAGAGCGGTTCCGATTTTTAAGGGTAGTCTTTGGGGTTCACTTTGAACGAGTTGCCTTTTATTTTTTATATATGTCGGAGGTAAGGCAGAGATAAAATATATTATTGAACACACTGTAATTCACATGCACAATACACTTTAGTTCTCTTTGTAACCTACTTGAGATCCCACTGTTTGTAATCATTTTTTCATATTAATAAACTGGTGATAGACGATTTGTCATCACCCGGGGTTTTTGTAGCGGCGATTCGACCAAGATCAAGGGATTTTCCTCGCAACAAATCTATGTGTTCTCCTTTACATTCGTTTCATAATCGTTATTGTCATACAAGCACTAAACCTCACTTTACAAATTTGGTTACATTATCCTTAATCGATTTTTGACCAAAGCAATTTGGCGATCACCGTGGGACAATTGGTGCTTTAATCTAGAAAATTTCCTATCAATATTCAATCTTTTAAACCAATACCATCATCAATGTCCTCTCAACAAACCTCTGCTTCGTCCACCATGTGTTCATCAGTTTCTCTCCTATCAAGAGCTTCACTGCCAATGCCTGATCCACCGGCGGGAGCACCGAAAACCGCCGCTGCTGGAAGCAAGATGCCAACCCCAGTCTTCCAAGGCTCAAAGACCACTGCTGCCACTTCTGTGGTAAATTCTAACAATGATGTTTCTGCTATGTTTTCACAGGTCAAGGCCTACATGGAGCAGCAGAACAGGACTAACCAGAAGATCCTACATGAGATAGAGGATCTCAAGAAGACTAAGAGGCCAGTGGAGGATCAAACTCCCTTAATGCCTAGGATGCTGGATTTCACTACTCCAGGATCCGTGTCTCAACATGCTCAAGGATCCTCCATCCTTCAACCTGGGTCGATGGGTCAGCAAGCTCAAGGATCATCGTTCCTCCAGTAAGGATCATCCATCCTTCAACCCGGATCCATAGTTCAGCATATTTAAGGATCCTCGATCTTCCAGCGAGGATCATCCATCCTTCAACCAGGATACATGGGATAGCAAACTCAAGGATCCTCTTTCCTTCAGCAAGGACCATCCATCCTTCAGCCAGAATCCTCTAGATTGTATCATCAAGGATCCTTCAACTTTCAACACCAAATATCGTCTGAGGTTCATGAGGGAGACTTCATCCCTACATAGACCATTGCCTCTGGTGGACCGACTATCATAACTGATGCTTCTTACGCTTCTAGGATACCAATGTTCAGTCAACAAAGAGGTAACCTTTATAATCATGTACTTTTAAACTCTAACCTTGGTTCTGCACATGATACAGGTAATATCAAGTGTTCCAGGAGTGGTTTGACACATTCCTGAAATTCCAGAATGAAGCCATAAGCTATTGAGGTTTGCTCCACCAATATATGATGTTGAAATCCCAAAACGCTTTCAAACCCCCATTATGAAGGTGTACGATGGCACCACAGATCCAAAAGACTATGTGGCTCAGTACAGGGAGAGGATGGAGATCAACCCCATTCCTGAAAGACTCAAGGAAGCCTGCCTATGTAAAGGCTTTGGATACACGTTAACAGGATCCGCACTTAAATGACTGCTAATTTATCCTCGCTACTATGTTATTTCTTTTTCACACTTAGTTAATTTATTCAATAACCAAATTTTCTTGTAGTAGAAAATTCGAAAAATTAACTAGTGATTTATATCGAGTTGTCCAACTTCGTGATGAATCCTTAAGGGATTTTGTTACAAAGTTTGGAAGGAAAGCCTTAGAAATCCCGAATATTGACATGGCTACGGCGGTTGAGGCATTCAAGATGGGGTTACAAAAGGACTCCCTATTTTATGATGATCTTTTTATGACCCAATGCGGGACATTAGATGAAGTAAGGAACATGGCACTCAGGTTGATAAGACTGGAGGATGATAAAGGATCCAAGAACGGTAGGAGCTCCAACAAATCAAGAGTCATCTGACAAGAAACAAGGATCCTCATTCAAGAACAACAATTCAAAGCCGTATTCAAAATTCAACAACCAAAATGTCCGAGCGGTCGAAGAAGAGGATGGTGATGATGATGATGATGAAGATTATCCAATAATTTCTGAGTATTGCTTCTATGTTGATCTGAGGCTTAATATGTGCTATGAAGGATCTTGGAGAGAAAGCAAGATGGCCTCGGAAAAACGAGAAGGCAACATCCTTCAAGGATAAGTCCAAATGGTATGCATTCCATGAAGATTTTGGCCATTTGACCGATGACTGCATCGGTCTAAAAAGGGAAATTGGGTATCTTCTAAGAAAGGGCCACTTCAAAGAGCTTCTAGGAAGAAAGAAATCAAGGATCCAGGATCCTAAAGAAGTTCCACAGAAAGCGGCTCCACCACCACCACCTGATGCAGAAGTCATCATTTTCATCTCCGGTGGTTCGGATATATGTGGAACCTCCTTCTCCTCGGCCAAGAGACATGCTAAAGAGACTAAGTTAGAGAACAGAGAGCGACCTGTCATATCCACTACCCTAACCAATGACAAGAGATACTTCTTCGACGAAGAAGATAAAACGAGCATCCAGGATAATATTCCTAGTCAAACTAGGAGCATACAAAATATTATTCAAAACAACTTCCAAACCATTTGAAAGCTTCAATATATATTCTACTTGGGCTTCGACATCAACCTTTGCTCCGTTGCCCATGAAGAGACTTGTATGAGTTTCTTGAAATGCTTATTTCTTTTGAACTTCTGCAACAAATTGCAAATATGAATTCCACATCCGGTATCCAATACCCATGTGTTAGAAAAAATAATATTAAGATCAATATGAATCATGAAAGTTGTACCCGAGGTTTGCCCCCCGTCCCTCTTTGCTTTCAACTCTTTGAGATAGGTTGGACAATTCCTCATCCAATGTCCTTTCTCACCACAACCAAAGCACGGATCCTCCGAGCTAACCTTTAGCTTCTTCTCCTTTGGTTTGGTTGGTTCCGCTTTAGCCTTTCCTTTGAACTTACCCTTGACGTGTCCCTTACCTTTGGCAACATTTTCCTTAGGTTCCGGGTAATGCCTCTTCTTATTCCCTCCTTCATTGATCGTGAGAACCGGCAAAACCTTTTTACCCATTCCCGCTTCGGTCGTTTTGAGCATTGCGTTAAGCTCAACAATGCTCTTATCCCATCCATTCATGTTATAATTCATGACAAAAGTCTCAAACCTTTTAGTTAGGCCATTAAGGATCAAATCCGTGGCTAACTCTTTTGAGACGGGACAATTTAGCCGTTCGAGTCGATCAATTTGGCTTTTCATCTTAAGCACATAAGATGAAACCGATTGGGTTTTTTCCATATGACATGCAAGAATCGCTCGAACCGTTTCGAAGTGTTCCACCCTAGCTTGAGTAAGGAACGTTTCCATAAGTTGGGTGATCATGTCATATGCCCCATCATGTTCAAAATACTTTTGAATCTCGGGAATCATAGTTCCTAACATGAGACAAGAAACTTGCACCGAATCCTCGGTTTATTTCAACCAATCGTTATAGGCATCTAAATCGTCAATGTTTGGTTCATCGGGAATAGGATCGTCCAATATGTAGGACTTCTTTTCTTGTTTGAGAACAATTCTCAACCTTCGATACCAATCCATAAAATTGTTATAGTTAAGATGATCCTTGTCAAGTATAGCTCTTAGTGATAGGTTATGCATGGGTGGGATAATTGCGTTAGGTGGATTGTTGATTGTGGCCATCTACATAATTTACAAAGTTCAATTTTAGTATTTTCGATATCAATTAACAAATTTTAATCTTTAATACCCTTTATGTCTTTAAGACAATTAATGATTAAAATCTAGAACCCAACGTTACATTCGCATAGTAGTTAGGTGACCTTTATCCTACTATTGAATTAACAAGGTAGTCAACGTTTGACGATTGCAACCCTTTGCAACTTTTAGTTTTATTGGATTGGTTAAACATCATATGTTTACTTGGCATGTTTAATCCCATCAACACCTTTGTACGCCATGCATCGGTGACCCTATTCACATGGTTTCCAAATCAAGTCGTCCTACTTGTACATACATGTGAGTTTGACATACAAGTGGTTAGG
This sequence comes from Bidens hawaiensis, assembly GCF_021521415.1. NCBI lineage: Eukaryota > Viridiplantae > Streptophyta > Magnoliopsida > Asterales > Asteraceae > Bidens > Bidens hawaiensis. The sequence goes on from NW_027492786.1 coordinate 442,864, forward strand.
TGACCTTTATCCCACAAATATGGCAAACCCACCTCAAACTCACAAGGTTTCTCCAATGTGGTTAGGTGACCTTTATCCCACATCGAGTTGCCAGGTGATTCGAGTGTTGTATAAAAGGATGGTGTTTAACTTGTTTTTAAAGGGATTTAAGTTTTCTAAATTCTAGATTGGAAAACTATTTATGTACCATGCATTTGCACGCATTCAAATGCATGGTACTTTGTTTGAAAACCAATTTTCAAAGATCCTTTTAATAAAACCCATTTTATTGTGAAATCATTAACCTTTAATAAAACCTATTTTATTACCTAATGATTTTTAAGGAACCAATTTTATGCAAGTTGTTGATATTAAGTTTGTTAATTATTCTTATCAAATAATATAAAACAAAATATATAGATCAACCATGCAAGCATAAATAAACAACCACAAGTTCATAACCATAGCCTCCTAAACTTGGCCACACTTATTGACCGAAACAAGTGTGCCAAAAGTCTCTCCTAGGGACAAAATTCACAAAGGCATGACCAAATGAACAAAGACATGTCCAAGTAAACAGTCATGTGTCGGTGAACTCCCACTTGATTTCGCATCCAAATGCTTCAAGTGTCCACTTTTGTGTTGTGACTTCTCCACTTTGTTTGGGATTCCTTTTTATCTCCAACTGCTCCTAGCTTTATGGGCCTCCAAGTTTGGGCTTTGGTCTTTTGGGCTAAAATCCGATCTTGGACTATGAGGTCCATTAAGGCCCAAAACCAAAAATCCTAACTTTGTTGCTTCTTCTTTTACAAAATATATATATATATATATATATATATATATATATATATATATATATATATATATATATATATATATATATATATATATATATATATATATATATATATATATATATATATATATATATATCCTAATACATTTTTCTCTAGTAAAAGAAACACAACTAATCTACTTATTATTACAAACCAATATGAATGAATAAATATATTACAAACCCAAATAAAAGAATATTAAAACCAAATTGAATATTGAATAAATTCACAACACAAACACACATCCAAACACAAGGTCATGGCTAGGTTATGAACATCCAAATGCACATCCAAATATGAAAGTATTACATGTCTAAATGGTTCCCCTTTTAAACCTCAAACTTTCGGCCAAGGATAAGAAGACCAAAAGTTTCGGGTTTTGTCCAAACAAAACAACCAATCATCCAAATGACTTAATTCTCTAAGATTATCACATGCATGTAAAGTATAACCTTGAAGAACCAAGGGGTAACCAAAAGCCCCAAAAAAATCGGCCATATGGTGAACCACACCATAAAACCCAAAAAATTTGTAGATCTATTGATGCATGTATCCGTATAAGCGGCTCTTGATGCCATTGTTGGGTTTTAACAAGATTCAAAGCCATATAAACCCATTTATATGAAAAAATGCAGCGGATTAATTTGTTTTATATCTTGTTATATTGATTAATATAAAACTCATTTTATATATATAAACCCAAGCCCCAGATCCATAAACGAATTACATGCATACCAAAACAACATCCAAAGGGGGTTTATGTAATACAACCTTTCAAGACGCAAGAAAGATGAAGGAATTGACGATTGGAAAGCTAGCCTTCAATGGAGAAGAGCCTCAAGCTTGTATACCCTTCCAAGCCTTCAAAAAACACCTTGTATGCTAGGATTTGTACTTCGATAAACTCCTTCTTGTTCTTGTTCTTCCCTTGGCCGAAAATTGGAAGAGAGAAAGAGAGAGTCTACTTGTGTGTGTGAGAGAGAAAGTGAATTTGAACAATAACTCATGAACCAACTAGAATGAATGCATGTCCTTGTAAATAACAAAATAATAAAGACAAGAGAGAGAGGGGAAAAGGGGGCGGCCCCTTTCTTTTGTTTTCCCACCAACAATTCAAATCTTGTACATGCTATTATTATTGTTACTTATGCTATGTTGTATGTAACATAACATAGCAAGGTACATGTATTTTGTAACATGAATTTTATGTTTGTTATTTAACCAACTTAAACAACAACATAAAGTACTTTCTCCCAAAATATAAATTAACCATATAATTTATATGTTACACAACTGCAAATATCTAGAAACCCATTTCTAAATATTCTAAGTGTTAATATTTATTTATTATATCATATCTTAAATAAATATCATGGTGTTTTTCTAGCTTGTTATTGGGTATGACCTGACTTGGATCATAACGTACTAGCCACATCAACTCTAATATGTGTCTTGGGCAGACCGATTCCTACATATAGATTGATAACATTAATAGAAGTGTTGAGAGGATAAACGAACAGAGTAACAATATGTGAAAAATTACGTTAAGAACGCTTAAATTATGAAAGGAATGAACAGCCTTATATAGAAGACGACGTTATACATCCCGTAACGAGTGGCCATCATTCGTCTTCTTTACATAAGATATCAAGATGGTATAGCGAATGACTCATTCGCTATATTCCATTCGTCAATATTCCATGACGAATGGACACATTAGTTATTAACTGAGGTCCATTCGTTAAACATCCTTAACGAATGGACATATAACTATAATGATTAAAGTTCATTAGTTAAACAACCTTAACGAATATACTATAAATAACAACAACTAGACTCATTCGATAAACAACCTTCATGCATGAGCCATAATCAACAAATGGGTCTTAATTACATAAATGCCCTTTTAAATTAAAATAATAATAAAATACAAAGACTATTACAAAGACTCGAGACGATAAAACAGTGCACTAACAAACACCCCCTCGTCTTGAGCTCTTTGTCTTTACTTTAGTTGAATCGTTTTGACTTCCAATCCGCACAACTATGAACCCCAAACGCATGGCTTACATAAACGACGAGTTCGAATTGCATAGCTCGATCATAGTCTTCACGTTTCTCCAGAATATCGTTCTTGAAAGGAACATTGTTGTCGGTCTCTGATAAATTAACGTCCCATATCGGATCAATGACTCGTATAAAGTTAGTCTCCAATCCCTTACCCAACACGATGACTGCCTCGCCAGTCATGTTGTCATAGTACCATTGATTAAACGACAGATGAAGATCTTGCGGCTTAATCTTAAGAACAAGTGTGACACCCTGCACTTCCACGTTAACATCGTTAACCCAAACCCATTATCTTACACGTCATGCATAACATTAAAACGAGTCAAAAATGAGTCACACGCATGAGTCTGTCAGTACACGTTGGTGATTAATGTTTAATCAAATATGTTTAAATAATTCGGATATAATTATTACCTGCAAGATGATTTTTTTGTGTTACATGATTTAGTACATTATGCTCGCTTAACCTGCATTAAGTTATTATGTAAAACTAATACATCAAGTATTTGTTTATAATATTATCTAAGTGAAATGCACGTTAAATTATTATGTGCTTAGTTAGTAGCTTGTTGTGTGAAATTTCGATCAATTGCTTGTAACCTTTACATTTTAGGCTTTTATGAAGTATTATTCACAACATAACAATGAGACTTCACTTTTATAAACTTGGACTAACGTTTTAGTCATAACGTTTCGTTATAACCCGGTTCGTTGTTAAAAAGTTAGTTTAAGTCAAAAATTGTTTCAACAACGACCATTCTTGTAAATTAGATTAAATTAACATTAAATAAAATAACATTAACCCTAATTCCCTCCTAACCAGCTGATCTCCCTTCCCAGTCCCATTCTTACGATCGGGAAACCCCAACCCAACCTTCATCATCTTTAATCAAGCCAACTAAATGCAATTGACGGTGTGTCTTGATCATCCATCAATTCTACATGCATAACAAGTAACGATTAGCGAGTCAAGTGCACCCTTTTGGTTTTGAGAAAAGTCTATTACACGCGAAACCAGGTGAGTTCATGCATTTTCCATACTTGTTTTCTGAATTGAAAATACAAAACTATTTTTGTATACTTGTTTTCTGGATTGAAAACACAACTATTTTTGTATACTTGTTTTCTGGATTGAAAACACAAAACATTTTCCTTACTTATTTTCTGGATTGAAAACATAACATTTTCCTATACTTGTTTTCGGGAAAAAAACATGGATATACTTACATACTGGTTTTCAGTAGGAAAACGCAACAACTTGTTTTGGATTTATGAAGTTTCTAATATATCAGAAATTTATACTAGATGCCCTTATATCACTTAAAGTCCTTACGTTACCTTGAACCGATAGGATGGGATCGCGGGGTTATATTGAGTGGTACTAGTGGATTTGATAAACCCACCCGGGCTATTCGTGCTAGCACGGCTGCGATGTCATTAAACGGTTGTTATATTTACCCAACTTTATACGCTAGTGTTGGTGACAGACCTGGTAAGAAGCTTCGGTTCAAACGTCTAGTAGCTTGTAAATGGGTTAGCTACCCTAGTATATTTGGAAAGTGCTAAATCTACTTATACATACACTACTTATGCTACGTATACTATCTATAATGTATATACTACTTTTTACTACAACTTATGAACTCACCAACCTCGTGTTGACCTTTGAGTATTTATACTTGCCCAGGTTGCTAGATGTGCCAAGAAGTGGGTTGTATTACCTATGTCAGGAGCCACAGTTGTCGCATGAACTTTATTTCACATTGTTTTCATTTGATGGGTTGTGCATGTTTAAGCACGTGGTTTATTATTTTAAACCATTTATTTTACGCTTCCGCAAAACTTTAAACTGTTTGGTTTGGTTTTTGTTTTCTCTTGTTTGAATGAGACTTAAATAATGTTTTGAATATTTGAATTGGATGTTTGGTATAACAAATGAGCTATATCCTGGTATGTCACACGCCTCGCGAGTAGACTCTGTTAGTCGAAATTTGAGGGTGTGACAGATTTGTATCAGAGTCATTTGGTATAGTGAACTCGGTTTGTTTTCGAAAAACCAGTCTATGACTTTTTTAAAGCTCAACTACATTTTTTTCAAATGTGTCAACCCATCAGGTAAATTGATTTCATACATTGCACTACATACATACATACATAGCATTCACACACACACCATGTCACTGGTATGCCCACGATAACTAGGTCACCATCCCTAGCTGATAAGATATCTTTTAACTTGTTATTTTTCGCCTTGCTTCACATCCTGATATGTCTTTTGACGCCACCCTAATTCGGAAGAGGCCAGTCTAGCACCAAGGAAAGGTGAGGAGGCATCTGAGGAGTCAACACACGGCAGCACCCTAGGTGACACCAACGAGTGGCAGTGATTACCGGACTTAGTTAGATACCGAATACATCGATAACAAGTTCCTCCCTTCCTCTGCTTTCGGCATTACCTCATTGACGTTCACTACTTCTGTTTATGATATCACCACTATCATATAAAGGCATAATGGAAAGGACATAACACCCCAATGTAAGATAAATTGACGAGTACGGTCCGGAACGTAATCGTGAATCTATAGGGACATTGGTGTGAGATGGGATTTCGTTGTTCAACACTCTTCTAAAGAAAACTCTTAAAACTCTATACTCGATAATCTAAAGTTACTGAAAATGAGGAGCCCTAGACTATCATTACTGGAATTTTTTATATATATCATGATTAATTATTATAAGTGTTTTCATGAATTTGTGAACCTCATTAAAACTTTGTTAAGAAAACCCTCTTGATTGAAAACCTACCAGAATCTCATGGTTGGACCTTCAGCTTTGTCTTGTGCATGGAGAATTGAAGAACGCCTCGTAAATTAACATCCTATTTCTTATGCTCTGACTAGGAATTTTCTTTTGACTCAACTTTTCTGGCCTATGTTCAACCCTCAGCCTTACCTGTTTATGCTCTATCGAAGATAATCCTATTATCTCCACTCCTTAAACTTCGTGCTGACTGACCTTCACTGTATGGACACAATTCCGAGTAATCGATTAAACTCTTGCAACAACGTTACATGTGATGAACACATAAGCGGTCTCTCATTTTTTTTACATGTTCTTTCCTAGGTATGGAACCATGACATGAAACTTATTTCACACAATAAATTGTCTCTACACTTGAAGCATCTTATATCGCACACATGAGGACTAATCCATCATGCAACCAACCGAAAAAACAATATATGTTAGCCGGCGTAAGGCTCTCCATTTTTCGAAACCCTCCTTTGCTAAACCAACCAATCCCGTTAAATATGTAATTCACGAAGGGCAAGAATCTGGTCGGTAATTCAGTTATTCTTATGGATACGATCCTAGACAAGACACCTAATCCTTCGGGCTAAAGTTAAGGAACAAATTTAGATTATTCTAATTCTTTTTACAGTTTTAGTTCACATTGGCAAAGTAATGATTAGTGATAGGAGCCACTTGCAATGTTCTATTAGTGTGGTGGGTTAGCTACGATACACCCTATATATAAGCACTAATAGTATGTTGATGGTAGGGACTAGAGCTAGATCATTTCTCAATCTTAGCCTCTTAACCATATTCACTTTCACTTTGAATTTGTAGAACCGGTACTCGCACCAAAGACCATGAACCTCAAATTTCATAAAGCATCACAAAAATCATTCATAACAGACATTTCTCAACTTTTTATACTGCTATGCGCTTTGACACTTTTATTATAGATAGACTATCGTTACGGTCTCAAACTATTATAATCATTAACATTTTGTGACGAAATTTCTTTAACAAGGGGATGATTTGACAACCGAGAATTTCTTTTTTTAGATCATTGGAAACTATGCCCAAACGCTAGCGATACTAATCAATAGACGGGATATCTACTAGCTTTATTTTGATCGTACATATAGACGGAAAGTCTACTTAATTTCATTTTGATCATACACATAGACAGGGAGTCTACTTATTTACTTAGCGACACCTATCAATTTTCGGGATGAAAATTCTTTACACAAGGGGATAATATGGCACCCCGCACTTTCGCATTAACATCGTTAACCCAAACTCCATTATCTTACACGTCATGCATAACATTTACACGAGTCAAAAACGAGTCACACACATGAGTCTGTCAGTACACGTTGGTGATTAACGTTGAATCAGATATGTTTAAATAATTCGGATATACTTATTACGTGCAAGATGATTTTTTTGTGTTACATGATTTAGTACATTATGCTCGCTTAACCTACTTTATGTTATATGTAAAAGTAATACATCAAGTATGCGTTTATAATATTATCTAAGTTAAATGCACGTTAAATGAATATGTGCTTAGTACGTAGCTTGTTGTGTGAAATTTCGATCAATTGCGCGTAACTTCTACGTTTTAGGCTTTTATGAAGTATTATTCACAACATAACAACAAGAGTTCACTTTTATAAACTTGGACTAACATTTTAGTCATAATGTCTCATTATAACCTGGTTCGTTGTTAAAAAGTTCGTTTAAGTAAAAAATTGTTTCAACAAGGACCATTCTTGTAAATTAGATAAAATTAATATTAAATAAAATAACATTAACCCTAATTCACTCCTAACCAGCTGATCTCCCTTTCTTACGATCGTGAAACCCCAACCCAACCTTCATCATCTTTAACCAAGCCAACTAAATGCAATTGACGGTGTTTCTTGATCATCCATCAATTCTACATGCATAACAAGTAGCGATTAGCGAGTCAAGTGCACCCTTTTGGTTTTGAGAAAAGTCAATTTCACGCGACACTAGGTGAGTTCATGCATTTTCCATACTTGTTTTCTGGATTGAAAACACAAAACTATTTTGGTATACTTGTTTCTGGATTGAAAACACAACTATTTTGGTATACATGTTTTCTGGATTGAAAACACAAAACATTTTCCTTACTTGTTTTCTGAATTTAAAACACAACATTTTCCTATACTTGTTTTTTGGGAGAAAACATGGGTATACTTACGTACTGGTTTTCCGGAGGAAAATGCAACGACTTGTTTTGGATTTATGTAGTTTCTTATATATCACAAATTTATACTAGATGCCCTTATATCACTTAAAGTCCTTACGTTACGCTGAGCCAATAGGATGGGATCGCGAGGTTATATGGAGTAATACTACTGGGTTTGACAAACCCCAACCGGGCTAGTCGCGCTAGCACGACTGTGATGTAGTAAAACATGTGTTACATTTGCCTAACTTTTATACGTCAGTGTTGGTGATAGACCTGGTAAGAAGGCATACATACAGTCAGCTTCGGTTTAAACGTCTAGTAGCTTGTAAATGGGTTAGCTACCCTGGTAAATTTGAAAAGTGCTAAATCTACTTATACATCACTACTTATGCTACGTATACTATCTATAATGTATATACTACTTTTTACTACAATTTATGAACTCACCAACCTCGTGTTGACCTTTGAGTATTTATACGTGCCCAGGTTGCTAGATGTGCTAAGGAGTGGGTTGCATTACCTATGTCAGGAGTCACAGTTGTCGCATGAACTTTATTTCACATTGTTTACATTTGATGGGTTGTGCATGTTTGAGCACGTGTTTTATTATTTTAAACCATTTATTTTACGCTTCCGCAAAACTTTAAACTGTTTGGTTTGGTTTTTGTTTCCTTATGTTTGAATGAGACTTAAATAATGTTTTGAATATTTGAATTGGATGTTTGGTATAACAAATGAGCTAGATCCTGGTATGTCACATGCCTCACGGTTAGACTCCGTTAGTCGAAATTTGAGGGTGTGACAACAAGTTTCCTTCAACATGTACGAGGATCAATCTAATCAATATACTTATGGGTTGGAACCTGCGGTTTAAAAAACTTGAATAAGTGGTTCACTCAAAAAGCAGATGTGGATGAAACCATCCTGCTAGTTGATTTCCACCATGATTAATAAATGGTCGGTTGGCGAGCGTCCGCACGTCCCACCTCGGCAATGAGAGAACGTCAGTAATGTATTGGAAATAATGGACGCCGTTCTCCCACTTGATAATGAAAACTCTTAACTCAGAATCATAAAGCCAAGGGACGATGACACCTTTAACAGTTTGCGCGGCCTTGAATGTGGTTATTTTGATTAGCTTTGGCTCGTGCAGCAACATGCTGTTGTTGTTCTCGATCAACATACCGATAAGCTTCAATGATCTTATTGACGCTCGAGTCTTTTTGTGACGGTTCTTGAAGCAACTTCTATATCAGGTGCAGACATGCTAGACTCTTTCTCTGACATCTACTATTTCTTCTTTGTTGTTCTCTCAAGATGATCTTCAGCAGCTTTGACATGATCTTCAGTGAATGTTGGAACACCCTCACCAACTTTTGAGCGATGATAAAGATCGGGGTATTCCTCTGTTGTGACATCTTCCATCTCGATCCCCTCATCTTTATAAATAAACGACGTATTCCCATGTGGAACACTCGTATCCAGAAACACCTCATCATCATTAACAACCTCCACATCTTCCTCGGCCTCCAACTTATCTAGTTCTTCATCATTCAGCCCTAATAATAAAGAAATCTGATCAGGAGTTAGGGCATGATCGACAAATTCTCCTTCTTCAATCTCATCTGCATTGGCAATGTGCATCACCACCCCCTTTGCATCCATAAATAACACGGTGTTGGCTTTGATCTACTCGATATGTTGAACATTTTTCGAGTCCTGATAGACAACTATATGTTGATCATTGCCTTCATCACCACCACTCATACCAGCAGCAGACGAGCCGTGAGTTTGTTTCGGCTCACTTCCACTGGCACTAGGAGCATCAAGATCCTTATCTTCGTCACCGTTCTTCAGTTTCTTTAATGCATCGTCTTTGCATGTTAGCTGAAGAATAAGGTCCTCCTGCTCCTTCATCTTCACCCCTGAGCCGCCACAATCTCACACAGCTCTTTGGTTTCCTTCTGACAATAAGATACACCCCCATCAGACGACATTGATTAAGAATCTTCTGTTCTTGAGCTTAACGATCAGCCACCATTTGATTCTCGTAAAAGTGAATCAAGCTCAAGAGCATATCCATCTGATGGGTAGGGGAAATGCCTGAAATAATGTTGGAACAGGCTGCACCGGGCCATGTGGACGGCTGATTCTCATAAATGAGACATCCATAGGTTGTGTCAACATCATAGTCGGTGTCGGAGAAACCATTGTTGAAGTAATAGAAGGCCTTGGCATTAGAGATAGTACAAAATGAGGAATTTCGCCAAGCCTTGGATCTGATGTAATGGTTGTCGTCAATGTAAGTGTCGGGGTGCTAGTAGTAAGCTGCACCGCCGGCCTTTGTAGTGCAGACGACCTCGACACTTGTCGACTAATTTCCACACCAGAATAGTGCTTCACATGAAGTTTGGGTGGTTGATCTTGAGCAATCGCCTTGCCCTTTCATTTTCGTTGAGCAGCCTGTAACTTACTACTTCAACGTAAACACGTCGTATATACCCCCTTGGCTACCATCACCACCATTACCACCATCATCGTTCCCACCTGGTCCTTCTTCACGTTCAGAATCTGAGTCGCCGTGAATCCAACGATCAACATATGGACATTTATATGTTGGACTCGCCAAGTGACCAATCAAACGTTTGGTTCTTGGGCGATCTTCTGGTTTTTTGCTATGGTAGGTCTTCATCCTCTTCATGGCATCAACATTCATGTGTTCCAATTTTAACATATCGTTCTCCAATGTCTGATCTATCACCAAATCAGGAATCAAATCCTGAATAATTAATTGTATGAATCATGGATACATGAGGAATTTGCTGCGATGATTCTTGATCAAGCAGTTCTCCTTCAAGTGATAAAAGATCAGTTCAGAGAAATTGAACGGCTTGTTCAATATAAGAGCTATGAATGCGGATTGCAGCATTATCCGGCACTCGTCATATCCACCCTTGCGTCCCCCAAAGAAATGAATCTGGACATGTAATAAATACTCGTATGGAGCACACAAGTAAGCCTTGTTTTACTGGGAATGATCAAGGTTTCCTGAATAAAATACACGCTTATACAATCCACGTATCAGCGATTTGTCAAACTCACAAGGAATATCCACGTTATCCACAAAACGAAGCACACGTCTGATAACCCCAGGATAGATAACGATCGGCTTGTTGTTGATATCAGCAACAATGTGATTCTCGGACTCCACATATCATGCTGAGTTTTAGAATGGACGAATGACACTAAAGTGGACCGGTAGATCTTTAGTAATGGCATAGTGGATTCTAGATCGTCATAGAAATGCGATAATATCTCCAAATAAGTCCTGATCAGCAAAATTATCTTGTACAAAAGCACAGATGTTGTGCTTTTTGTCAAATGGCAGGAGAGGATCATCAGGATCATGTTGTTGCTGTACTTGCTGTGAATCGAAGACTGGGAACATCTCTTACGATCTCATCTGCCATTTCAGTAAATACATAAACCCCAGAATTAGTAACAATGAACATTATTATTAATTTAAAATTTTTAATTTTGTAAAATTAAATTATGTGTCATTCGTTACTTCATTCGTTATGAAGAATGATGTCTTTCGTTATAATGAATGACCTGATTCGTTATGACAATTGTAGCGAATGATTTACTAATGGATCAATCATGATTGACAAATCAAATCAATCATGACGAATGAGAGTTCATTCGTTATCAAATCACACGAATGGACTGATTCTTTATATAATCTCAACGAATGGATTCACAAATGATTCAAAAGCACGAATGAATGTCCATCCGTTGTTTGTAACGAATAAACACAACAACAATCAACTTTGACCCCAAATAGTCAAAGTCAAAATTAATTAAGAACATTGACAGTCAACATGCAATCAAAGATCCAATTAATACTTGTATAACGATAAATCAGTGTAAAATTAACATCAAAGAACTCGTCTTATCATCTATACATTAACCCAAACACCCATGGAGATTAAAGACACATTATGTGTGTCATATAAGTTTATAACTTGGTGCCGATCAAAGAACTGATTAATTGAACCATCAATCATTCATGGATTTTGGGGAAATTGATTGCATTAGATCGTCATTAGCTAATGATTCTGAAAATCTGATCAAAACGTGATTTGGTTAAGTCGGATTTCTAAGAAAAATTTGCAAGAGTTTGCATGTGTTTTGTGAATTTCGAGATGAACGAGTAAATGATTCGTTCAGCTCCTGTACATTATATATGACAAGTTTGCACACATCCCAAGACAAATGAATGATTCCATTTGTTAATTCAAAATTAACGAATGGTCTTATTCATTGGTTCATTCGTTAGCCCCGTTAACGAATGAAAGATATCTTATATTCCATAACTAATCAACTCAGATTTGTTCTTCATTCGTTATCAATATTGATGACGAATGAGGTCATACGTTATTAGTGTAGTGGAAGCGAATGATGATAACGAATGGACTTATTCGTTATCCAAATTTAAAAATAACTGACCCTCATTCGTTATCAGTATGGGTAACAAATGGACCTTATTCGTTATGATAGATTATAAAGAATATCCATTAAATAATCAAATTAAATTGAAAAATGTCATTTTAAATCACAAGGATTAAATAATGCATCGATACCCGTGTCCCGATGAAATTTACCTTAAAAATCTTACCAGACCTAATAAGATGCAATACCTTAACGTGTTTTGCATTCAAAACACATAAGTTAAAAAAAATTAACTTAAAACAATTAAATAAAAAATGATAAAATCTTTTTGGTATTAATATGTACCATTTAGCTCGAAAATCGAAAATAAAGCAGAAAACACAATATTTTTGGATTTTTGAACATTTTCGAATTAAAAGGCAAGTAAAACAAAGACAAATATGAAATCTATTCTATGAAGGCAGTAAATATTTTTGTGAGTTAAGCAGAGAATCATATGACAAATTGCCCTTCCATTGCAGTTTTATATTTCAGCGTCATTATGACTGGAGTTAAGTCGGTCATTAGTATTTTTGTGAAATGACTTAATTTTCAATTAGGGAACAAAATATTAGAAACTATCAGCCTCTAATCTCGGTTCAGGCTTAATTTAACGTTTACCATGTCACCCCAACTTGACTTAAACCTTATGCATATCAAAATATATATTTTTTATAGGTTTAATAGCAGTCTAAGCTTATAATCCCCACAACAAGGTATACCCCCGTTATCAAGCAATACACCAAGCTGCATTTACTGTGAATGAGTATGCACGAGTTCATTGGTAGGCTTGCAAACATTGTATCCACTGTGGTCCGTTTCTTAATGGTATTAAGACGCGCGCAAGGGATGAACAATGTATGACTAACAGCGGATTTTGATCAAGTAAGTAATGAATTTATACAATGTACGGTAGTGATCAAGTTATAAAGACTTTGGGTTTGCTCTAAATGCTTTTTGAAATATTCATGTTTATTAATACCCAGATAATCAAGCCGCATAAAGACTCACAGTGTCCAGAAATCGGATGCATTCCATCAATACAAGATTTGAGATTATAAAACCATATACCATTGAAGTGTTAACCACAAACTAGACACCATTTATTTAGAATTTTTTTCTTTCGGTGATCAAACAGACATAAGGCTTGAATATGACAGGTTATTACATTTTTGCCTTCATCACCGAAACTTTTGGAAGAGACTAACACATCTTTCAATTTAGCAGTTCTTTATGTTTATATCACATACTTACCTTAACGGTTTTTTTAAGACCTACCGATGCACCAATGTAGTTAAGCACACAATCTTTTAAGCTTATTTCTTTCTGGATATGGGACTAGATGATCAATGTAATATCATTTTCTCTTTTTGCTTCAAAAATCATTTTTGAGGAGCAATTTAAATTCAGTCGTCCCAGTCATTTTCAGTCTATAGATAAATGGCTATCCTTTAAATCTACAAGTAGATTACAGGACCAAACATGCAAACATATTCCACAAACTTAAATAACCAACATGATTTTTAGCGAATGAATTAAATAAAAACACACAACAGTCGCCCCAGTTACTTTACATTTTCAGGTGAATGGCTATCCCGAATATTTACAAGTAAATATCAGGACCAAACATATACAAGTATATGTCCTTTAAATTTGAATAACTGGCATAATTTTAAGCGAAAGAGTGTAAACAAATCTTTTTGGTTTTTCTCTATACATACATAAATCACAATATTTTTGATTTCTCAAAATCTATTTAATGTTTTTGGATTTTCTTTATACATACAGAAATCATAATATTTTTGTATTTTTCTGTTTCTTCCCCAAAGCCCAAAACCATAAAATAAAGAAACCAAAATAAACAAAAACAAATTAAAATTGATTATTTGAGGTTAAGGATATCAACAAGAGTTTTCAATCCGTTTAAACCAAGCAAAAAAGTTAAAGCGATATTTATCAAAAGCTTTGGTAAACAAATCAGCTTTCTGAAAATCCATGGCACCTTTTCAATATCAGTTAATTTCTTTTCAAAACAATCACGAATAAAATGATATCGAATTTCGATATGTTTAGACTTAGAGTGGTGCACGAGATTTTTGGTGATACTAATAGCAATAGAGTTATCAATAAATATGGGAGTAGTAAGAAACTTCAAACCGTAATCCCACAAGTGTTGCTGGATCCAAAGAACCTGTGAACAGCAACTCGAGGCTGCCACATACTCTGCTTCTGTGGTTGAAGTGGAGATCGCTTCTGCTTCTTACACTGCCAGGAAACAAGCCGGCGTCCTAAAAATTGACAACCCGTTGTAGTAGATTTGAAATTTATCTTGCATCCACCATAATTAGAATCGGAAAACGCAGTGAGTTCAAAGCTATCTTCCTTGGGATACCATAACCCGGTGTCAGGATTACCCCTTAGACAGTGTATGTTTAACCGCCGCCAGATGAGTCACTTGGGGACTCAATTGGGACCTGCAAATAAACAAACAGCAAACATCATATCAGGACGAGAAGCAGTTAAATACATTAAAGAACCAATCATTGCTCGGTAAAGTGTTGGATCAATGGTATCCTCCAATTTATCCAGTGACAAATTGTGACCCACGGGAAGAGGCGTCCAAGAGATTTTTCTGGCAGTTATCTTGAATCGGCTCAAGAAATTGTTCACATATTTTGTCTGATGAATAAAAATTCCAGTGTTAGACTGATGAGCCTGCAACCCTAAAAAGAAATTCTTCTCCCCCATTAAGCTCATTTCAAATTTGACAATGCGTTTCAGTTTGATAACTCAATAGATGCTTGTTGTCTGTGTACATTCGTTTATTTGGTTAACATTAATCGAACAAATACGAACAAGCCCCATTCGTGTTCATTTAGATAACCGTATATTAAGGCTCAAGAACAATGATTCAACAAATTTCCCTTTTAGCCCTCAGCTTTTAAGTAATGGGCGCCATTTCAGCTCAACTTGTTTTTAAACAAGCCGAGGCCAAAACAACTGATAACATATAATTGTCAACATAAACGCAACCATATGAGCAGTTTTTACCCATATGACCAGTTTGCATTATAATGAATATATTATCTTAACTGATTTTCACATAAATTGGTTAATTTTGTCTTTGATATCTTAGCTGAGCATACCAAAATTCACATATGTCAGAGCAAAGGAACTTGCATCAAGCCTTTGTTTTTAAAGGATCTTGAATCAAACCAATGCACTTGCTAGATAAGAAGTTTATAAACTGAATGTTCACTGAATCATTCGTTTATTTAATAAACGAGCGAACATGAAATAGTTTTTTTTTTCAGTTTGTTAAACGAACAAACATGAACGCATGTCTCGTTCGTTCATCTATGTCCGTGAACGTTTGTTAATGCCCATGTTTGTTAGTTTAAGTTTGTTCATGTACATTCGTTTATATATTCATTTATAATATCTAGCCCCTTACACTTTAGGCTAGTTTATTAATTTTTCAAGCCCAACATAATTACATTTACGTTTAATTTTATTTGGTGCTCGTTCGATTATGTTTGTTTTTCTATGTTCAACTAAGTTTGTACGTGTACGTTCGTGTTAGTCTATACTCTCAAGTATTAACCATTTGTTCGATTAAAATTAAACAAACAAACAAGAACATGATTCATTTGTGTTCATTCGGTTCATCTGTAGTGTTAAACAATGTTAAAGATGTATAACCTAGAAAGTTGTATGCATTCAAATATAGTTTAGCCATGCAACTTTAACCTATTTAACCCATCTAATCCATTTGATTGTGTTTCGTGTTTAGCTAAATGCTAATATAATGGTTCATTTAAACTCATTCGAACAACGCCTTTATTAAGAAAAAAGTTTAAAAAAGCACCTTCATTAATCCGTTATGACATATTTCTTTTGAGACAACCCAAAACAGCAAATGGATCCAACAATCCTCTATGTGGAATAGCCCTAAAAGAACAGACTTTGAAACTTATTATCAAAAGCACACGTAAAAAAGGCTTTCGCCTTCAAAAACATATTTCACATCCACAGCCCTTTCTCCCAGCATATATACACATGTTGGATTAATTTCTATTCCGGGTCACAAGTCGGTGAACCGGGCCTAAGAGGTTTTAACAAGTCGGTTAAAGTCTAAGGGGTATTATGAAACATTCCATATGCTTGGTGGCCAAGTTCACCTTGTTGGCCAAGTTGACCTTGTTGCCCAAGTTCACCTTGGTGGCCAAGTTGACCTTGTTGCCTAAGTTCACCTTGGTGGCCAAGTTGAGTGGTGACCACATATAATGCTTGGTGACCAAGTTGGGTTACTAGTATAAATACATGTACAAAGTTAGTGTTAGACACAACATCACAACAACAACAACAAACACAACAATCACCACCATCACTACCAAAGTTATTGTAATCAGTTTTTTGAGTTATATTTTCTGGTTATAATATAAGTCGGTTATTTACAAGTTGTGCGTTAATTATCGTTTATCGTTCTTGAATTGGTATCAGAGCTTGGTTCAAGAACGCGATAATTAACGGCCAACAAATAAGGTGTCTCGATCGAACAAGTTGGTTTGATATCCTGAAGAAGTTGTTATCGTGGTCGACCGAACAAGTTGGTTTGATCTCCTAAAGAAGTTGTTGTCATTGTCGATAGCATAGTTCATTCAATTGTTACTTTATTCAAACAAGTTGGGTTTGAGTAGCCATGGGTGACACGACTCCACCGCCGCCGCCAAAGGGGAAAGAGAACGGGCCATCCTCCGATCAATGCCCAATGTTAACTGCAACGAACTATACCGTGTGGGCTATGAGGATGAAAGTAGTCCTAAGAGTTCACAAAGTTTGGGACACCATCAACTCGGGTGTCTCTGATGAAGACAAAAATGACATGGCTATAGCCTTGTTGTTTCAATCCATACCCGAAACCTTGATCATGCAAATTGGAGATCAAGAAACTGCTAAAGCCATGTGGGTTAGAGAAGCACGTCTCCAAACCTTGTCAATGGAATTTGACAATATGAAGATGAACGAGTCAGATTCCATAGATAACTTTGCGGGCAAGTTATCGAGCATTGCCTCGAAATCAGCGGCTCTCGGAGAAGTTATAGATGAATTAAGGTTGGTAAAGAAGTTTCTCAAAAGTCTCCCAAGATCGAAGTATATTCAAATGGTTTCTTCGCTTGAGCAAATGTTGGATCTCAATAAAACGAGATTTGAAGATGTTGTAGGCCAACTCCGAGCCTATGAGGAGCGAATCCGAGAAGAAGAAATTCAAGGGGGTGACCAAGGTAAACTTTTATTCGGCAAATATGACTCGTCAAGTCATAGAAGTTTTGAATCTAATGGGGGACGAGGACGAGGAGGTCGATGTCGTGGACGAGGCCGTTTCAATGGCCAATACCGAACCCCTAGTACCAAACAAGGGTCATCAAGTCGGGGAAAAGTAAGGGCGAAGAAAGATCGGTCAAAGATTTTATGTTACCGATGTGACCAGTTTGGTCACTTTGCATCCGGTTGCCTGGACCGAGTTCAAAATGGTCAAGAAGCAAACAAAACTGAAGCCCATGAAATTTTTGATGATGCGGCGTATATGCATCAAGTTGTGTTCTTAAATGAACAAAACCTAATACCAAAGAAATACGAGACCGAGCGGGTCGAAGATGATGTATGGTATTTGGATAATGGGGCAAGTAATCATATGACGGGAAACCGGTCATTTTTTTAGAGTTAAACGAGAACATAACCGGGAGGGTTAAGTTCGGAGATGGGTCATTTGTTCAAATCAAGGGAAAAGGCTCAATTCTTTTCCAAGGAAAATCGGGTGACCAGGACTTGTTAAACGAGATTTATTATATTCCGGAGTTAAAAAATAATATAATAAGTCTCGGTCAAGAAACAGAGTCCGGATGTGACATTCGGATGAAACACGATCTTCTGACCATGTACGATGAGAACGGGAGGTTACTCATGAAGGTCAAGAGATGAAAACCGACTCTATAAAATACGAATGAAAATTGGAGCCCCGTGTGTTTGCAATCAAAGATTGAAGATGATGCATGGCGTTGGCACGCAAGACTTGGGCACATCAATTTCGAGTTAATGAAATCTATGGCTAAGAAGGATCTTGTACGAGGTTTACCACATGTTGAACACGAAAATCAGTTGTGTGAATCGTGCTTGGTGGGTAAACAAACGAGGCGTTCGTTTCCGGCTACATCCTCGTTTAGAGCATCCCAACCTTTGTAGTTAGTTCATGGTGACTTGTGCGGTCCAATAACCCCATCCACTATCTCGGGTAATAGGTATGTCTTTGTTATTATAGACGATTACTCAGGATACATGTGGACGTTTTTATTGAAAGAAAAAGGTGAAGCGTTTGAAAGTTTTAAGAGGTTTAAAGCCAAGATCAAGACGGAGGCGGGTTTATCAATGAAAACTCTCCGAACCGATAGGGGAGGAGAATTCATTTCACGTGATTTCAATAGGTTCTGCGATGAAAGTGGAATTATTCGGCATTTAACCGCCCTGTACACGCCACAACAAAATGGCGTGGTAGAAAGGCGAACCCGGACTTTAATGGGGATGGTGAGGAGTATTCTAAAGGCGATGCATGTACCGAATTATATGTGGGGAGAAGCGGTCCAACATTCAACCTTTTTAATCAATCGGGTCCCAACCCGGGCCTTGGTTGATCAAACTCCATATGAACGGTTCAAGAAAAGAAACCGATTATTGAACACGTTCGAGTATTTGGGTGCATGGCGTATTCAAAAGTTGATAGTGTACATCTAAAGAAACTTGATGATAGGTCAAGACAGCTCGTTTATCTCGGGTCGGAGACGGGTTCAAAAGCATACCGTCTCTTCGATCCGAACACCCGGAATATTGTTGTTAGTCGGGACGTTGTGTTTGACGAAAACAAAGGATGGAATTAAGAAAAGAAAGTCGAGAAGAATGACTACGAGCCGGGTATGTTTTCTATTGTTTGGGGGGGGTGCGGTTGACAATGGAACTGGTCAAATCGAACCCACCATTGAAGAAACGTCTAGAAGCAACCCGGGTAGCCCAAGCTCTGAACCTGCATCATCAGTTCAACCAAATGACTCAACCGAAGCAAGTCATATCGGGCCTAATTCCTCAACCCGCTCTCAAGTTCAGTCGACGAGTAATGGGTCACAGGTCCATTCGGGTGAAAATGAGGCCCAAACGGGTCTAAGACGTTCAACCCGAGTCTCGGTTTTACCAAGAAGATTACAAGAAGATTATGTGTTACATATTGACTCTAACTATGAGCAATTGCTTCTTACAGCAAGTGGTGAACCGAGTAGCTATTTTGAGGCTAAGTCAAACCAAGAATGGGTTCGTGCTATGAATACCGAGATCGATTCGATAAACAAGAATGAAACATGGAAGTTAGTCGAACTTCCAAAGGGTGCAAAATGTATCGGGTTGAAGTGGGTGTTCAAAATCAAACGAAATGCTGATGGAACGATAAATAAGTACAAAGCTCGGTTGGTTGCAAAGGGTTACGTGCAACAACCCGGGATTGACTTTGATGATGTTTTTGCTCCGGTAGCCCGAATCGAGATAGTTCGGCTACTAATCGCATTGGATACATCTAACGGGTGGGAAATCCACCATCTTGATGTAAAGACGACATTTCTACATGGTGAATTGAAAGAAGTTGTGTTCGTTTCTCAACCCGAAGGATACGAGAAAAAAGGCGAGGAGGCAAAAGTTTACAAGTTGTCAAAGGCCTTGAATGGGTTAAGGCAAGCTCCCCGAGCTTGGAACACAAAGCTCGATAACATCCTACGAGACATGAAGTTTCAAAAATGTTCCAAGGAACAATCGGTTTACCGAAAGAAGGATGGGAAACATTTTTTTATTGTAGCCGTGTATGTAGATGATTTATTTGTGACAGGTATAAGCTCGAGTATAATTTCCGATTTCAAAAAGGGTATGGCGACCAAGTTTGAGATGTCGGATCTCGGGAAGTTAACCTACTATCTCGGAATCGAAGTATTCCAACGAGAGGACGGGATAATAATTACACAAGAAGGATACGCCAAAAGAATTCTGAAGGAGACAGGTATGCAAAACTATAATCCGTCTCAAGTCCCGATGGATCACGGTGTGAAATACTCAAAAGCCGAGAATGAAGTCGAACTCGATGCAACCGAGTATCGAAAGATAGTGGGTTGCTTATGGTATTTATTACACACTCGTCCGGATATGGCGTACTCCGTGGGTATTGTTAGTCGATATGCCCACGAGAATCTCATGGTATGGCAATACGACACCTATTGAGATATTTGAAGAAAACGACGAGTTACGGGATCAACTATGGGAAGAACGGGTCCAAACGACTTGTCGGGTATAGTGATACCAGTCACAACATAGATGAGGATGATGGTAGAAGTACCACGGGGCACATGTTTTATTACGGGCAATCTCCAATTACATGGTGCTCACAAAAGCAAGCGACAGTTGCACTCTCATCGTGTGAAGATGAGTATATGGCGGCTTCAGCAGCCGCATGCCAAGCTGTATGGCTTCGAGAGTTGTTTAGCTAGTTGACTGGAGAAGCGTTGCAGAAAGTTGTGTTGAAAGTTGATAACACGTCCGCAATAGCCCTTGTGAAAAATCCGGTTTTTCACAACCGAACAAAGCATATAAAGTCTCGCTTTCATTTTATCCGAGTTTGCTACAACGACGGCGGGGTCGATGTTGAGCACATTAGCGGGAAAGAGCAACGGGCTGATATCCTCACTAAAGCACTCGCAAGAATTAAGTTCACGGAGATGCGCGAGTTACTTGGAGTTGAAGACCTTTCTAATCCGAATCAGAAATTAGGGGGGTGAATATTGGATTAATTTCTATTCCGGGTCACAAGTCGGTGAACCGGGCCTAAGAGGTTTTAACAAGTCGGTTAAAGTCTAAGGGGTATTATGAAACATTCCATATGCTTGGTGGCCAAGTTCACCTTGTTGGTCAAGTTGACCTTGTTGCCCAAGTTCACCTTGGTGGCCAAGTTGACCTTGTTGCCCAAGTTCACCTTGGTGGCCAAGTTGAGTGGTGACCACATATTATGCTTGGTGACCAAGTTGGGTTACTAGTATAAATACATGTACAAAGTTAGTGTTAGACACAACATCACAACAACAACAAACACAACAATCACCACCATCACTACCAAAGTTATTGTAATAAGTTTTTTGAGTTATATTTTTTGGTTATAATATAAGTCAGTTATTTACAAGTTGTGCGTTAATTTTCGTTTATCATTCTTGAACACATACCTCACTGGTTACTTCAGTGACCAACTATTTTGCAGCCTCGGTCTGAATGTCTGATCACTGGATCAATCAGTTCTCTGTGAATGTATAAAAAAATAATGCAAAACTGCAAATAACACGGAGAGTTAATAAAACTAAATAATGTACAACACCACATGAATTCTAGTTGCAACAAACCATACCTTTAGTATTATTTTAACTATACGTTTATTTCTTCTTCAAAGATGGCTTCCATAATTTTATTAGCTTCTCAATCACAAAGCACTGCAAAAGTGGAAATTCAGAATTTAAATATGAGTCGCATTAATTTCTTAATCAAATTGCATAAAACTTGCAACCCTTTTCAGTGCTTGTAGTATAAGTTTAAAAATTATACCTTTATTTATTTCTACTTATTACAAATAGTTAATGCATTATATATGAATATATAATAATACAAATATACTAATAGCAATCTAAATGTTTGAATATAATGCTTTAGCTAAATTTAGTATGTGAACAATACATATAGCTGCAAACCTTAGATAACTTCTCTTCTTTGTTTTGTAGAACCAAGTCAACATGCTTTCTCCTAGTGAAACAAACGCAAATCATTAAACAACAAGTTGCATTATAAGTTTATAACAATGCTTATTTTAATATATGAATATAGTTATGGATGCATACCAAAGTATGACCTAGACATGAAGCTCAATATTCAAAGTTTCAATGGTCGGGTGAGATCCTCATCTGGTGTGTTATTACTGTCATCAATGGTTGATGTCAGATGCGTTTAAAGATTCCTTCTCTTTTAGAGCATCAATTGCCACAAAAATCATCTGCACCAAAACTTTCAAGAATGTTTAATTAAACAACTGCAAGTCAATTAATAAACTTTAAAATTGCAAGTGGAATGTTTTTGAAATCACATCTGAATATGGTGAGAATGACTGTAAATCGAGAAACTGGTTCACCAATGCTCGTGTTTAGGGTTTAACCCAGTCAGAACCAGCAAGTGTAACCCTAATTAGCGCTCACAAACTTCGAACTTTGCAAAATTGAAGAAATATGATGATGAATCGAAGCCAACCATAGGTGAATAGAGAGAGAGAAAGATATATGGGGACTGAAATCGGAGGCAATGGATGTGAGGAGAGAAGAATGCGTGTATATGTCAATAGACGATTTGAATTTTGAATAACCATCACAGGCGCGGAATGTATATTGGTTTTAAGATATTACCAACTTGTACATTGTGCATGAAGATTAGTAAACTCTTAATTTTAAAAGTTTTTGGTAAAATTACCATTGTGTCCTTTCTATATACATTTTAAGATATATATATATATATATATATATATATATATATATAGCTTTTATCCCCCCGTATTACGGGGTTGTTTTACGTTATTCATTTCTAGTATTTGTATATATATTTTAGGATATTATACTTATGATTTAATGATAAAAGTTTTTATAAATAAATGAGATATTATAACTCTGTTTAAAAGTTTCTAGGGTTTGGTGAGACCCATGGCCCTTTTTTATTATAAAATTGTTTCTTAATTATAAACAATATATTTTTTTATAAACAAAATCGGATATTAGTTTTTAGTATATCCCTATTTTATAGGATTTTTCATAACTATTTTATAGGATGTTTCATATCAAATATTTGATAAGATTAAATTTTAATATAATGAAATATTATAACCCGTTAAGAGCTATATGGGTTTGGTGAGACCCATACCCGTGAATTCGGGTCAAATGCATGAGAAGCCTTCATTTACAAATAAAGCAATCTGATGGATTGAGAGAATTTAGAGAGGTTTCTTTTATATATTTAAGATATATATACCATAACTCAAATCCCAAATCAGTTTCTCCGACAACCTAATTATCCCCTCCGGCAACCCGTACCACTCTGGGTTGGATCCATTCGCAGTCGCAATCTTCTTACCCCCACCGCACTTATACTCTCTCTATGTATAACTACTATTGTACTCTACCAAGAACCACACCGTGCGCCGACCGTCGTCGTAAGTGTTAGTGCATGATTTGTTGTCCGTAGCCGATCGAATAAGTTAGGGTAGTTTAGTTTTTATGTTTAATGTAGTATAGCTCATTCGCTAAGCATGTTTAGTGAATGACGTCCATTCGTTTTAGACTAAGATCAACCGTTAAGTTAAGAGCTCAAATTCTAAGGATGTTTAGCGTATGAAGGCTCATTCATTAAAGTAATGCCCATTCGTTATGGGATTTAACGAATGAGAGCTCATTCGTTACAGGAACATTCATTCGTTAGTGATGTATAACGAATGAGTTGAGGCCTATAAATAGGATGTTCCTGTTCATCTAAGGTAAGAGATTCGTGCTTAATGTATTAATGTAACCTTACCATGCCGGATTCTCTCTAGAATAGCTTAACGTATCTAATGTATTCATCCATTAACGTATTAATAAAGAATCGTTAACTTAATCGACTCGTGTGTACGTATCATGTTATGCAATCGGATCATGTACGTATCGTAAAGTTTCCTCAGTAAGCTACTTCCAACTCCAACTTGGTGCCATTTTTTGAGAAATTATGTAAAGATATCATGTTTATAACGAATAGATTGGTGTTTTGATTTGAGTTACAGTGTCGGAACCCTAGATCCCGAAAGCGTCAAAATTTCTTCCCCCACATCAATATGGTACGAATCGACATCTTGGAGGGTTAAAACATGGACCGTTTACAAAATCCGAGAATAAAATGGCTAGCCGGAGCTGTCGGAGGAGGCGCCGGAGCCCGAAATTGGGGGAGAGGTTGACCGGACCTGGACCTAGGCCATTTAAATCAAAACATAATTTTTATTATTTTAGTTATAAAATCTTAATGTTATTTAACACGTCATCTTTTAACATAAAGGAATAAAAGAAAAGGTAAAACAAAAATGACATGTCATCATTTTACCTCTTAATTAGGTAAAAAAAATCCTATGATTAGAACATTATTTGAAGGTTAAGTGACTTAATTAGAACAATAAAAAAAGAAGTGACCTAATTGGAACAAAGTTAATCCTTTTATTAAAACGAGGAAATATGTAAATATCCAATAAAATAAGAAAGGTGAAATGGTCATTTTAATGTGTTAATTTTAATAAAATGGATGAATATGTAATATACATGCTGTAAGGCCCCGTTATCGGTAGCCCTACTTTGGTGTTGGATTTACTCATAAACATAGTTCTACAAATCAGAGTTTATTAAAACTTTTCACGGAATATAAAGCATCAATCATTTGTTACAAAATATTAAATCCTTTCTTTAGAACCAACTTAAAACATCATATCTTAATCACCATTTCTTCCGTCTTCAGATGCCAGCCGTTCAATCCATGCCATGTGTCATCCTCATGCCTTCTCGATAAACATATACACCTGCGCGCATACTAAAAGTCAGCTACGCTGAGTGAGTTATAGTTAATCAGGTGACATACAATACATACACATATCTTACATACATACATATCTTAACCTTGTATAAATGTCCATAAGAGGACGTCACATAATATCTATTAAAAGAACTATTACTATTGCCCTACTATTTATATTCTCCATAGAATGACACTCTATATATATATTCTCCATAGAAGGAGCATCCTATATACTTCCATAGAAGGAACACTATGTTTTCCATTAAAGGAACACTATGCTTTCCATCAAAGGAACACTGGGCTTTCCATTAAAGGAACACCATGCATTTCATCAAAGGAACTCGGGGCTTTCCATTAAAGGAACACTATGCTTTCCATTTAAGGAACACTCTATATATTATCCGTAGAGGGAACTCTATATATAAGTTATCATTTAATATCCAATATAAGGAGACAATCATCGCTATTCTTGGCAATACATGCAATATCCGAAGATCGTTCACGTATCGACAAGTAATCATCCCTGCATTACATACAATATCCATATCTTTATTTATAACCTAACGGTACATGCAATATCCGAAGATCGTTCACGTACCGACAAGCAATCAATCTTATCTAACACATATATAATACATGGCATACACTTACCATTTAAGTTAAGTGTACTAACTGTCACATCGAGTATGCACACAGCCCCGAAAACATAACAAGAAAGTGGGGCTAGAAACTCACCTGAATTCTATTACGTTCACCGATAGTAGTTATTCCTTTCTTGAGCTGTGCACGACTAACTGTATAACAATTAACGTATCAATTAACTATCACTATCTATATCGCGTTTCTAGTTTATTCATAACCCACAACGAATGGGGGTCCGGGGGCAGCGCCCCTGGCAGCGGGGTCTAGCGGCGGCAGCCCCTAGCAGGGTCCAAGGGCAGAGCCCCTGGCTGGGATCGAACTGATGCCAGGTCAGCTTGGAAAAATTTTATTTACATTAACTGTCTTAACACATTTTCCATTAGGATTTTTAATTAATATCTAATTCGTTAACTCATTTTCTATAACGAATTAAGCCTAATTCGTTGGCTAATTAGTTATCAATTCACAGTCTAATTCGTTACAAAATCCTCCTACATTCGCTATAACGAATGGCCTAGTTCGTTATCTCAATTATAACGAATTGAGTCGGATTCGCTAACTGATTCGTTACCTTATCTTCATCTGATTCGTTACCCAGACACAACTTAATTCGTTATCTGAATTATGACGAATGGTGAGTAACGAATCACTTGATTCGTTATTTGAATCATAACGAACTGGGTAGCTAATTCGTTATCTTGACAGAACGAATGGGCGAGTAACGAACTACCTGATTCGTTATCTTAATTATAATGAATCATCTAGTTCTTATCCAGACTTTGACTCAAGGGTCAAAGTCAAAATCATCAAGAACAATAACAGTCAACATATCTTAGATCTGCAATTAAACCTTCAATTCTTAACGAAATATCATGATTTTGGTATCATTGAAATCATCTATGTAGAGCCTACAAACCCTAACCATCAAATCGGCCAAACATCCATGTTTAAGGGGTGCGATTTGTGCATCTAGTTACGGGTTATATTATGTTAACAATTAACCTATCAAATGCTAATCAAATTCAGTAAGGTTTGTTTCATTAGATTCGTTTTAATCATACTAACACAGATCTATGATTTCCCAAACCAAACCGAACCTATATGAACGATTTCTAAATATAAACGTACCTTAAACGAGTCGTTCTACAAACATGAGCCGGTCTTGATGTTGTTTAGGTTTGACACGACGATCTAGCACCAACAAGCTTTGGATCTTGGCTCGGGTTAAAGGATGGTGTGTGTGAGTGTTTCTCAAGGTGTAGGCTATGGTGTAGTGATAGATAATAATGGAAAGGATTAGGGTTTAAGGGGTATTTATACTCCCTTAAGCCCATGGGTATGAGGCCCATCTTTCCTTTTTGGTCCATAATTTCATCTACTTAGCCTACTTGAACCATCTTATTATTACGTCATCATTTCTCTACCAATTCTAGTAAACTTTTCCATTATTAACGAATAATACATTAAATTTTATTCTTGGAAATTCAGAGATGTTACAAGTCTTCCCTCCTTAAAGAGGTTTCGTCCCCGAAACCTAGCTTATTCCTTGTGAAAGGAACACTTCCTAATCGTCTTTGCTTTTTGGGTTATCTTTCTTACTCCTGAATTGTAGTCATCGAGTGATGTTCATGTGTTTTAGCTATTAAGGTAGCTTGTCCATGAGGCCCTCGATGTGCCAAGTCTCGTCTTGTCCTTCCAAGGGACCACGTTTCGTTCTACTTAACACTATTGTCTAAGATAACATTTATCACCACACAGCAATCATTCATAACCATAATCAACTCATAACAGTTTCTTAGCATAATTAATTTAGACAACTCCAGTCTAACTTTAAAATAGTACATAAAACACGCGTTAAGTCATTAATAAATCAAACACAGATTAAACTTATGGCTAGTAACTAGCCTTTTTGAACGGTCTTTCAAAACATAAGGGGAAACTGTTAAACCTTAAGCACTCTTCTCTGCTTCATGTCCTTCCTTCGGCTTCCTGCAATCCCTTGCTAGGTGTCCACGCCCTCCACAGTTGTGACACCTATGGTAATCCTTACACTCCCAAGAGGAATGTCCAGCTCTTCCACACCTGTAGCAAACACCTAATCCCATTCTGCACTCTCCCGGGTGTCTCTTTCCACATTTTTCACAAGCGGTGAACTCCTCCTGCCTTGCCTTTTTCTTACGTGGATCCACTTCATTGGCTTCATTTGGTTCTGGGGTTGGGTTCTTTTTCTTCGGTTCCGTCTTCTCCTCTTCACATATGGCAAGGTCCCCATAAACCATCTCGGCCAATTCCACGGCCGAGTCGAATGTTGCGGGTTTACTAGCCTTAACCAAAGTGCGAACATTCCGCGGAAGTCCCCTTACGTAACACTTAATCCTCTTAGCTTCGTTGTTCACCAAGTCAGGTACCAACCTAGACATGTGGTTGAATTCAGTAGTATACTCCTGTTGAGTCATCTTTCCAGCTTTCAAGTTCAGAATCTTCATCTCCACTCTTTCAACTTCAGTATCAGCGTAGAACCTCTTCATCACTAGCTCTTTCAGATCCTCCCACCTCAGGGCCTTAATCTCATCCCGGGTCTTTCTCTGCTCCACACTTTCCCACCAATACATTGCCTCCTCCTCAAACGATTGGGTGGCATAACCGACAGCTTGGTCGGGACGACACTCGCTGATTCGGATAATTTTATCCATGGCAGCT
The DNA here is from genome assembly GCF_021521415.1 of Bidens hawaiensis. Taxonomy (NCBI): domain Eukaryota; kingdom Viridiplantae; phylum Streptophyta; class Magnoliopsida; order Asterales; family Asteraceae; genus Bidens; species Bidens hawaiensis. Next base: position 471,283 of record NW_027492786.1, read on the forward strand.
ATCCATTGAAGAGTAGCGATTGCGTCCCCCAAACCAGTCAGTTTCGGCGGGTCACAGCCTTTGAAGGACTTATAGTTGCACCCATCTCGGCCCCTCTTTCTGTCATCAGCCTTCACAGACCTCACAACGCTCGAAGCCTCCCTCTCTCCTTCATCATCTTTCCTACCATCTCCTTCCGCCCTTTCAGCAGTTCTTTCACGGTCTCCAGCAGACCTCTCCGGGTTCATATTCTTCACAACTGTGGCTACAGCTTGGACAATAGTTGCTTGGATTAAGGGATCGAGTTGAACTCCTTCTTTGTTCTCAGGGTTTCTTCCAGCTGCACTTCCTTCAGCTCCGGTGTTGGAAGCTGTTTCTACCGAAGGTCGTTGGACACGACGAGGCCTGCCACGACGTCCCGTGCGGCCTCCTGCTCCAACAGCTGGCCTAGATCCAGCCATCGTATTCTAAAAGGAAAAACACAACGGTGTCTATTACGATGCTTATCCTACCATTTAACACCATTGTCTAGCACGACATTTTATCATAACATAAATAATCATTCATAACCAAACTCGCTATATTACACATCATATATAAGCATAAGTTTTAAACTTTAACGCAAAACAAGTTCTTAGGCAATCATACTGAAAACGAAATTAAACTATTGTCTAAGCAATTATTCTTTTATCAAGCGCTCCTCTCTGCAGTTTTCCTTCGGCCGATGCTCATATCCCGTTCGCACATCTCCCCTCCGTTCCTTTGCACTCTCTTGCCATGTGACCAGTTTTACAGCATTTGTAACACGCGAGCCTTTTAGTGCATTCTGAAGCATAATGCCCCACCTCTCCACACTTGTAACATGCATTCGATCCAAGCCTGCACGCTCCACCATGAGCTTTACCACACTTAAGGCAAGCGATGGTACCCTTACCCCATCTGCACTCACCACCGTGCATCTTTTCGCACACTTTGCATGTTTCCTTATTTGCCCCCTTATGTGCCTTCCTCCCTGCATGCTCCCCGACATCTGCTGATCGTTTGGTTCCTTTCGCCCCTCCCTTAATACCATCAACTTTCTTACTGTCTTCCCCTGTCCCCTCAGTGGCCCTTGCATAGCTTTCCACAGACTTGTCAGGATGAAATTTCTTCGCTGCAGCAGCTACAGCGTAGGAAATGGCAAATTGAACAACATGACCCAGCTGATACCCTTCATCGTTGCTTGGTCCTTGCAGAGTTTCACTTTTCTGCCTCCTCGTGGTAGTAACTAGTTTCTTAGAAGGTTCCCGGGCAACACGTGGCCCACAAGGACTTCCAGTATGACCTCCTTTCCCAACAAACCTTCTTGCTCCAGCCATCGTATTCTAAATGGAAAACACAAACGTCATCACTCTAGGAATTAGTTAGCACATGATTCGTAAGGTAAGTAGTTAATGACAGTGGCCAAGTGTAATTAACTATTTCCATTACTCCTCAGGTTCTATATACTTCCCTTTATGATTTCACTTGTGCTGGTTTCTACCTTTAAACAGATAATCAATCAGACAATCAATAAATCCTATCCCTATCAGTCACATGTTCTTTCTGTAACACTTAAGCAAACATTATCATTTATTAACTATATACCATACCGTTACTGAGCTTGCTTGAGTGACACATGGCTATCTTGAACTGGCATCTTCTTTCTTTTCTTACTTAAATCCCAATCTCTGTTCGAGTCTAAGCATGTAGGATGCTTAAATCTCTCGAACTTTGCTCTGATACCAACTTTTAAGGCCCCGTTACCGGTAACTCTACTTTGGTGTCGGATTTACTCATAAACATAGTTCTACAAATCAGAGTTTATTAAAACTTTTCGCGGAATATATAACATCAATCATTTGTTACAAAATATTAAATCCTTTCTTTAGAACCAACTTAAAACATCATATCTTAATCACCATTTCTTCCGTCTTCAGATGCCAGCCGTTCAATCCATGCCATGTGTCATCCTCATGCCTTCTCGATAAAATATACACCTGCGCGCAGACTAAAAGTCAGCTACGCTGAGTGAGTTCTAGTTAATCAGGCGACATACAATACATACACATATCTTACATACATACATATCTTAACCTTGTATAAATGTCCATAAGAGGACGTCACATAATATCTATTAAAAGAACTATTACTATTGCCCTACTATTTATATTCTCCATAGAATGACACTCTATATATATATTCTCCATAGAAGGAGCATCCTATATACTTCCATAGAAGGAACACTATGCTTTCCATTAAAGGAACACTATGCTTTCCATCAAAGGAACACTGGGCTTTCCATTAAAGGAACACTATGCATTCCATCAAAGGAACACGGGGCTTTCCATTAAAGGAACACTATGCTTTCCATTTAAGGAACACTCTATATATTATCCGTAGAGGGAACTCTATATATAAGTTATCATTTAATATCCAATATAAGGGGACAATCATCGCTATTCTTGGCAATACATGCAATATCCGAAGATCGTTCACGTATCGACAAGTAATCATCCCTGCATTACATACAATATCCATATCTTTATTTATAACCTAACGGTACATGCAATATCCGAAGATCGTTCATGTACCGACAAGCAATCAATCGTATCTAACACGTATATCATACATGGCATACACTTACCATTTAAGTTAAGTGTACTAACTGTCACATCGAGTATGCACACAGCCCCGAAAACATAACAAGGAAGTGGGGCTAGAAACTCACCTGAATTCTATTACGTTCACCGATAGTAGTTATTCATTTCTTGAGCTGTGCACGACTAACTGTATAACAATTACACGTATCAATTAACTATCACTATCTATATCGCGTTTCTAGTTTATTCATAACCCACAACGAACGGGGTTCCGGGGGCAGCGCCCCTGGCAGCGGGGTCTAGCGGTGGCAGCCCCTAGCAGGGTCCAAGGTCAGAGCCCCTAGCTGGGATCGAACTGATGCCAGGTCAGCTTGGAAAAATTTTATTTACATTAATTGTCTTAACACATTTTCCATTAGGATTTTTAATTATTATCTAACTCGTTAACTCATTTTCTATAACGAATTAAGCCTAATTCGTTGGCTAATTAGTTATCAATTCACAGTCTAATTCGTTACAAAATCCTCCTACATTCGCTATAACGAATGGCCTAGTTCGTTATCTCAATTATAACGAATTGAGTCGGATTCGCTAACTGATTCGTTACCTTATCTTCATCTGATTCGTTACCCAGACACAACTTAATTCGTTATCTGAATTATGACAAATGGTGAGTAACGAATCACTTGATTCGTTATTTGAATCATAACGAACTGGGTAGCTAATTCGTTATCTTGACAGAACGAATGGGCGAGTAACGAACTACCTGATTCGTTATCTTAATTATAACGAATCATCTAGTTCTTATCCAAACTTTGACTCAAGGGTCAAAGTCAAAATCGTCAAGAACAATAATAGTCAACATATCTTAGATATGCAATTAAACCTTCAATTCTTATCGAAATATCCTGATTTTGGTATCATTGAAATAGGCTATGCAGCGCCTACAAACCCTAACCATCAAATCGGCCAAACATCCATGTTTAAGGGGTGCGATTTGTGCATCTAGTTACGGGTTATATTATGTTAACAATTAACCTATCAAATGCTAATCAAATTCAGCAAGGTTTGTTTCATTAGATTCGTTTTAATCATACTAACACAGATCTATGATTTCCCAAACCAAACCGAACCTATATGAACGATTTCTAAATATAAACGTACCTTAAACGAGTCGTTCTACAAACACGAGCTGGTCTTGGTGTTGTTTAGGTTTGACACGACGATCTAGCACCAACAAGGTTCGGATCTTGGCTCGGGTTAATGGATGGTGTGTGTGTGTGTTTCTCAAGGTGTAGGCTATGGTGTAGTGATAGATAATAATGGAAAGGATTAGGGTTTAAGGGGTATTTATACTCCCTTAAGCCCATGGGCCTAAGGCCCATCTTTCCTTTTTGGTCCATAATTCCATCTACTTAGCCTAATTAAACCATCTTATTATTACGTCATCATTTCTCTACCAATTCTAGTAAACTTTTCCAGTATTAACGAATAATACATTAAATATTATTCTTGGAAATTTAGGGATGTTACACATGCTTCCATAAGGAGAAATACGTAATAAATTTTTAAAAGTTGGGTATATATCTAATAAAGACTCTTAAAAGAGTGTATCTGTAAATTAATACCAGTGTATATTAACTAAATGTTTCTTAAAATTTATAGGGAAGGGTGAAAAAATATTGCGGGTATGTTTGGCAAAACTAGATGATAACTGTTGGCTGAAAGCTAGTGGCTGGAAGCTGTTAGGTATAACTTTTTAGAAATATTTAGGTGTTTGGTAGAGTAGTTGGAGCTTTTAATAAAACTAGTTAAATGCACGCGCGGTGTGGTGTGGTGGGCGCATAATCTAAAATCAACCACATAACCAGCGTCGGTACCTAGTGACAGTGCACACATAACCCGAATGTAGACATGTAATTCGTACAAAGGCAGTGCGCGTGTAACAAGGTGTGAAAATCTAGAAGCAAAGCTTTTTTATATAGATAACTTTTTGAACCAACCTTTTTTATCCAAATTTCCGACCCGGCATTGTTCTAATCTGAAACATTTTCTGACCTGACCCCTTTCGTGTCACACCCCAACCTAAAACGGAAATGTCGAGACGTGAGCTGATTGCTCACAGCTCTCAAGGTACTATCATGGAATAATGAAAAAGACAATATCTATTTATTAAATTCAAATATATAAACCAAATCCAAATAAACAAAATGCATCATCCATAATTAAAACAAATAAATAGTTCATATCAGATTAACTCTCGATATCTCTTCTAGCATAAAAAACCCTAAGTTTCTTCACAGATCCTGATCAATCAAATCACACGGTGACCTACATATACATTGAAATACAAATAATTTTGTCAACACGAGATTGAGTGAGTAAAACCCCAGTTAAGTGAAATATATAATAAATAAAGAAAAATGTAAATTGCTCCTGTGAGATAAACAGTTAAGCCATAGCACATAAACAATTCAACCAAAAAATAAAGATAGGGCTAACCGTTACCGTACGAATAGACAATGGTTACCAAAGATATGACTAAACCGTTGCTATACGAATTGTAACAATCGTTACTTTTCAAACCCGAAAATCAAACCCGTTTCAAATTTTCAGTTTTGTTTATAAATATATGTATAAATATAAATGCATATTTTAAGTTACGTTTTATGCATTTTCGTCAACCGAATCATTTTGATGTTTCAATGTATTGGTATAATTCTTTTAATATATATATAATTATTGTTTATTTATTTAATAGTATATACGATGCATTATAGTCGTTATTCGTTGTGTATCTATTTCGTATTGTTCAATAACAAAACTCCGGTAATTAAAGTTTACTTAAACGAGTCCCAAACTATCCGGGTATAATATGAAAATAAACCAAAGTATATAACTTTTATTAAGTATATATATCATTCCAAAGTCCAAGGTTTATTTTATAAATTATACTTTATTTTCAGTTTTAGTATAAAATGGAAGCTTAGGGGCTAAATATGTAAATTAGATTTTAAATTAATAATAATACCAAGTAGCAGCAGCCCCGTCCCCCCTGTATTATTTCGTTTTTCCTGCCACATCTCCGACCATCGGAATTCTATTTCGTTTATCTATTATTTACAAACTACAATTCGCATCATGGACTTGTGTGTTTACTTGTTACTTGCTCAATTATTACGTGCATGTATTTCTTCGATAAGTATGATCAGACGCCCCCCTTTGCACCCATGGACCATTTGTTTCTGGTGGAAAAGGGACTCCGATCGAGTATGTTGGTGCACAATCCCAACTGGAAAAGACCTTCATTTATTCTTTACACTCATGGACCATTGTTTCTAGTGTAAAGAACCCTTATGTGTTTTTCACAAGTTTTCATGGAATTGTATGGTTTTTATGTAATATTTAAACTGTGTGAACACACCAACTATTCAACTAGTTGACTTTATTTTATATATATGCTACAGGTACTTTCATTAGAGGATGAAATGAAGAGGATACTAGAAGTTAGGTTATCTAGATAATAAACAAGAAGATGTTTGTTTTGTTCCTTTTCCCTTGTGTTTGTTCATTTGAAATAACTTGTGTACTTGATGCTTTGGAATGAATTAATGATAATATTGTCACTTAATAGTGTCACATGTGTTTTGGGAAATCTGTACGTCACACTCAGGCGTTTCCGCTTTAGCCGGGGTGTTACAGATTGGTATCAGAGCCGTGACTATAAGATAGGACATTAGACGTAGTGTTCTAGTAGGTTATAGTTTATTTGCTTAATTGTTTAGGTTGCATGATTAGAAATTATGTGAGCCTTATTTGATTGTTCAATGCACATTATTTGGTTATTATTAATTTGTTTATGCCTCATGTACGCAAATACTATTATACCGATGATTCAATTAATTCAATTACTTCAATTACACAAGCACACACAAGTCCAAGGCTTATGCCTAAAAAGCAAAGATATTTCCAACATTTTCAATTATTGATTTTCATTGTGGTGTTCCGATATTTATTCTTTTTAAACATGGTTCTTTATGGCGGGTATGTAGTAACTGTAAGGGGGGCGTGCCTGTTTTCCGAAACTCTTGACACCAAGGTTATTGAAACCTAAGGATAAGCAATGCATATAAATCCCAATCAGACGCGGGACCCGGTTGCTTACCTGGAGAGTTAGGAAAGAGCATGAACTCTATTAAGCCAAAGCATACAACTTTCAACGCCATATGAATCACAACTTTAAGTTTTCAAACGCGACCGTGTTTTCTTTGTGAAAAGAATATGGTTGCACTCCTCTATGTTTTACAATGTGTTTTAATTGGAAGTCTGTACACGAATACCCAGCTTTCGGTTCGATTTAATTACGCATTTTTATACGAGAATAGTTAAGTTTTAAAAGAAAATTATGACACGGTTTCTTTATTTATATGCTCATTTACGGCTTAAACTTTTAAAAGTTTGCAAAGTAATAACCGGATTTCAAACGATTCCTTTGTTATTTTACTATTATGTGTTAGAAGTGAAAATTTTAAAAAGTCATGGTGGTTTATGAACATTCGATTTTCAATTCGATTTCACTATTTATTGTTAAGTTTAATACTTTTTCCATATGATTATTCAATAATATTTGAGGTTTTTCGTTTATTGAAAGGTGAAAACTCAAGACGTTTCATGGGAATTCCAATTTTGATTTCAAATTTGCTTCATGCGATTTCTTTTCTTTACTTGTTTTCATTGATGTATCTATTAGTCCTTTTCATGTCCCAAGTCACGCAAATTCTTCATGCTTTGTATCACGCCTTCTTGTTTTCCTAGTTGTCGCACTCAACCGGCGAAATGACAATCCAAGTTATCAAGAAAATGGCATCCGCGTTCCCAATCACCCCACGTTTAACCACACCTTCTCCATCGCTATAGTAAATTCAAACTCAAACCCAACACAATTCTTGGAAATTCAAACCAAACCTAACTAAAGAGCCTCGCACCGAAACACGTTATTTGTATAATATGTGTAAATCCAACCGCTTTACATCTCTGAATTGTTGATATACTTCAATCCGTGGTAGATTCAATTACCACTCATTGCTAAAACCTACCCAAACTCAACGCCACTCACCCATCTGCAAGACTTGTACCTAACCATTTGCCTCAATCATATACTTGACCACACGCTTCAAGCCTGCCATCATTATGGTGACCCGAGCACTCACCATACTTTGGAAGGCCTAACTTGTTTCCGCCATGCAATATCCTAACCCCACATCCTTTGTCGACCTTATACAATTTTCTGGTTTCAATACTCAGATCTTTACAAAACCCATCCAACTCGACTATATTTTCTTTTGCATATTTTATTTCTTTTATTAACACAAATCCGTGGTTACTATAGATATATAATTTTCAATCAAATAATTTTTTTTTCTTTAAAAAAAATGACTTCAAACCAATCCAAATAATTCATTATCTCTACTATTACTATTATTATTATTATTATTATTATTATTATTATTATTATTATTATTATTATTATTATTATTATTATTATTATTATTATTATCACCATCGTCATTATTATTGTCATTATCAATATTATTGTTATTAAAAGCATTATTAATATTATTCCTAGTACCATCGTCACCACTATTAATAATATAATGATTCTTTCAAATAATATATTTAGAGTATAAATTTTTGTTTCAAACAAGTCGTAAGCCCTTTGAGGTTATTCTTTTATATATATATATATATATATATATATATATATATATATATATATATATATATATATATTTATTCAACCAGTCAGGTAATTTAACAAAAATTTTTTCCTAGGTCGCAAGCCAAAAGAAAACATTTGGTTTTACTATTAAAATTTTAGAAAAATTGCAAGTTTTAGCAATAGCTAAAAATCTTTTTGCCTAAATAAAAAAAAAGAATATATTTTATTTATCACGAGATATAAAAGCATCACGATTTAAAATCGATTTTCCTAAATTTAAAATATATATTATATCTATTCTTTTCTTTCCCGTCCGTTAACGCCAATGAGTTTCGGCTAAGAAATCATGGCACCACCTCCCACGTCAACCTCTCCTACCCCAAATAAATCGACATTCGAGAAGACAAGCGTCACAAGCAACATTTTTGTTTCTTTAATTTCTCTTTCACGTATTTTTTTTCGGACATACCCAAAGTGATTTTACACCCACGTCTTTAGAATATTGTTTACGAAGTTTATTTTATTATTCATTGATCTTTGATCCATATACGTTTGTATTTTTACTAAACGTAAATTCGTACATCATTATTATTCGCTTTATTAAATCGGTTTACTTTTGTTATTTCGAATTCTATGATTTATTACCAATTTTTCCATCAACGTAACCGTTAAGTGGAAATTGGGACCATGAACATGTATGTGTACATAGTTACCTAATAGAAACCGTATTTTCATTTTATTTCTATATTTACTATTGGTGACCGGTTCTCTCCAGACGAATGCATCTACTTAGAACCGGGACTGTGTCCCATGTACATGCCGAGTTTATCTGATGTTATATTTTTTACACAAATTGTTTTGTTTATTCTTTTACTTCTCTTCCACTCAATGTTTTATTTGAGCCATTTTATTTTTCTTGATTTCATCAATCTATGACAAATACTTTATTTTAATTTCGAAGTTCTAATTATATACTTGATAAGCACAAAGTTACTATTGGAAAATTTTCTTTTCACAAACTTAATCGATTTCAATATGTTAATATTAAAATTTTCGTTTATCCATTTCATTTCAAGTTATTATCAATTTACATGCTTGTAAGATATAATTGTTTATTCATCTCAACGTTTCCATTGGTCACGTCGATGTTCTATTATAGATTTTCATTCGTTAAACATCATGATATTTTGATACTTAAAAGTTTCGTTCATTTAAACTATTCTCGAACCCAATGCGTTATCAAGTTACATATTCATATTTCATTGGTTAAATACCACGTTTACTTACCACATTATTTTCAACCTCATTATTTCAATAACATGTTACGATGTTCGTAATTCAAATATTTTCATTCTTTAATTTCATTACCTCATTTATTTTGTTTTACAACCTTGTTTACTTGGATCAGTCTACGACGATTTCATTTACTTGACTTAGTGTTTTCGTCTTGTTATTGGCCTGAATGGTCTAACAATATGTTTTGTATTTTTTTTTATTTTTTTAGCCTTTTAATTCATATTTTTTTTATTTTTTTTTCACTTCAACGTTCTATATGAGAAATTTATGTAATTATCTAAAGTCTATGTCTTAAAACCACACAATAGAGCAAGTTATATGGACCATCCGACGATAGAGGTAATTATGGGTCGACACATAATTATCAAAGTCCTCGCATGGAAAATATAATAAGTCCGGTTGTGTGAAATAACTCGAAACTTGGAATGATTTTGGGGAACGGGGCAAATACAACATGATAAGGGCATGGTGTATACGTCGCTGGTACATCCTATATATAAGTGTCTTTTTCATATTTCCTATTTGTGGCGTTCTTTCGGGTCATTCAAAGATCAGCGTTATCTTATTTTAAATATGTATGTATAAAATTGTTAAAATTTCAAAAAACTCTGTATATTAGTTGTTCTCTGTTAAAATATTTATTTTTATTTTAATTTCGGGACGAAATTTCTAAAAGTTATAAGTCCTGTAACAATCGTTACTTTTCAAACCCGAAAATCTAACCCGTTTCAAATTTTCGATTTTATTTATAAATATATGTATAAATATAAATGCATATTTTAAGTTACGTTTTATGCGTTTTCGTCAACCGACTCATTTTGATGTTTCGATGTATTGGTATAATTCTTTTAATATATATATAATTATTGTTTATTTGTATAATAATATATACGACGCGTTATAGTCGTTATTCATTGTGTATCTATTTCGTATTTTCAATAACAAAACTCCGGTAATTAAAGTTTTACTTAAACGAGTCCCAAACTATCCGGTTATAATATGAAAATAAACCAAAATATATAACTTTTATTAAGTATATATATCATTCCAAAGTCCAAGGTTCATTTTATAAATTATACTTTATTTTCAGTTTTAGTATAAAATGGAAGCTTAGGGGCTAAATATGTAAATTAGATTTTAAATTAATAATAATAATACCAAGTAGCAGCAGCCCCGTCCCCCCTGTATTATTTCGTTTTTCCGGCCGCGTTTCCGACCACCGGAATTTGTTTCCGGCGAGCCCCAACGACACCCCATAACTCGATTTAATTCAATTAAAATCCATAAACACGCGTAGACCATAACGACAAACTATAATGCTCGTCCATAACGCGTTAATAATACTCATAATGTGTAATTGATTCGCGAAAACGGCCGGAAAGTATTAAACATCAATTAACCACCATTAACAATTATACGACTCAATTGACACTATAAATAACCTCAAACCTTTCATCTAAACTCGTTCACAACATCATACTAATCTAAAATACACTCTAAACCTCATAATCATTCGTCAAAAACCCGATTCTTGTCGCCTCGCCGTCCACCATCAATTAGACGTTGTTACAGGTAATAGTTATATTCATTATGATCGTCTTAATCCATAAATCAAAACCCCTAAATATATTGAGCAAACATGGGATGGATTCAGAGTATTAGAAAGCTAGGGTTTTATTGAAGAAGATGAACTTTTAGTATCTACATATCTATTTTAGTTTTTGAAATCATAACAAAATTAACATGCTGGTTTAGTGGTAGTTCATGTTGGTGTTAATAAAAGGACCTGGCAGGTCATAACGTTTTTATTAGGAAAATTGGATTTTAATAATCCCAACTTAATGCAGTTGGCTGATAATAATCCCAACTTTGAAAGTAGTTGTCACTGGTCCCAACTTTCACACTATTTATTTTCATTGGACCTCCGTTAAAAAAACTTAACGACGTTATGTTTTTTTCCAAATTTCAAACTGATATTTTAGAGCTTTTGATCGGAATGAGAATACGAGTCGATTGATGTAAAACTTAACTCGAAACGACACTTCAAACAGCTTGATTTTTGTTAATTAAAAGTTTAAACACCGAAATTGAAGCTTCCTTTAGTCGTTTGGACGGGTTTGGAAGTAAGTTTTACATCAATCGACTCGTATTCTCATTCCGATCAAAAGCCCTAAAATATCAGTTTGAAATTTGGAAAAAACATAACGTCGTTAAGTTTTTTTTAACGGAGGTCCAATGAAAATAAATAGTGTGTAAGTTGGGACCAGTGACAGTTATTCTCAAAGTTGGGATTATTATCAGCCAACTGCATTAAGTTGGGATTATTAAAATCCAATTTTCCTATTTAGATAATAAACAAGAAGATGTTTGTTTTGTTCATTTTCCCTTGTGTTTGTTCATTTGAAATAACTTGTGTACTTGATGCTTTGGAATGAATTAATGATAATATTGTCACTTAATAGTGTCACATTGTTTTGGGCAATCTGTACGTCACACTCAGGCGTTTCCGCTTTAGCCGGGGTTTTACACGAATGGACATTGGTCACCAAAGATAGTCGTATGATCATACTACTAATGATGGACCTCTCTGAAATGCGTTCAAATAAATCAAGTAAGCAAATGGCAAGTTAGACATAAACTGATATACACACAAGGATAACAGTTGCAAACATGGATAATAATAATTATAATAATATGAAAATATCTAAGTTATGCATATATCCCAAAAACAATAAAAATGAGTAAAATAGGGGTGTGAAATACTCACCTTAGTAAATAAGCGAAGGTTGGAATATGATAAGGAAACAAAAATTATGAGCCACGCCTGTCGAGATGTATCAACGAGAAAATCCCTAAGCAATAATAATTGAAAGATACTACGAGTTTCAAATGGCCTAACAAAGATTAAAGGATAGATGGAAAGGAGAGTTTAAACAATTCATTTAACGTTTATTTTATAAAAGATTATTACAATTATATTAGTAATAAAATAAATCCTTTTTCATATTACAAGTATTATTTTTATTTAAAGTTGTGATAATAAATATTTGTTTATAAAAATATTTGACCAATATTTATTTTAAAACAATAAGATATATTTATATCAATTGTGTATTTTAAATCAAAAAATCTTTTTAAATCTTTAATATTAAAATCTTAACAATTCATATAACAAACATACCTATTTATATAAAGATATACGAAAATATATGGTTTTTAACCAAGGTTCGGAAAACGTCTAGTTAATGTGTCGATTTTATAAAAAAATATTGATCTATTTTTGATTTTTTAATATTTATAATATAAATTTATGATTTTATGATATATAAACCATTGAAGAGAAGTTTCCAAAAATAAGGGGTTGGGGGATTCGAACCCGCGCCCCCAGCGGTTTGACTCATTGCACACCCACCCTAGCCAACTGAGATAGGGTGTTAAGTGGTTGAAACATGAAACTGTTAATCTATAAACAAACTAGACACGAACCAGAAATTAACCCTAGAAATCTTAATCGGCCAAATTGTTAATCAATTGGCCGATTAACCATAGGGGTATTATAAAACATATAACAACGAGCAAACAATGTATTTAATTACCTTCTACACTGATTATATTATGGTTAATCAGAACAAAACAGAGCCGGCCAGATGTGAGCCAAGAACACGATACAACAACGACGTTAATGCGAGTAGTTATAGGGGTTAGGATGGAGAGGTGTAAAGATAGTATTGGCAAGTTTAATGGAGTTATGGTGTTCGTTATCTTGTATGTTAGTTAAAGAATTAGGTCGGCCAAGTATAATTAAGAAAGATGAATACGTTTTGATCGATTAACAAAATTAACGATGTCGGCAGGTTGATTAAGGAAGGTATAACATATTCCTTGATTCAATTTCCATGTATATGATTAGAATTGGGGTCCAAGTTAACGAATTTGGGTGATTGGGTTCGTTAATCGGGTCACGGGTTTGGGTTTGGATCATGGGTAAATGGGTTAAATGGTTAAAATATGCAGAAATTGCACTTAAGTCCCTGGAGAATGAAAAAGGAAACAAAAATGGTTTAAAGTATTGTTTAAGGTGAAAATTGTATAAGTTTGAAAGTTAATTATATATTTTAAATAATAAACAAATGATAATAATATAACAATATTTTGATAAACGCGATATTTTATTGATAACATTTCTCGAACATATAAAAGGGTCGGGTAAATGATGAAAAATAATAATTTGGAAAACCCTAGTTGTTACATTTCGACTCAAAACTGTACCGACACGAATCGAACTAAATTAAAACTTTTGCATCGACTCGTTCCGACCCTAATTTGGCCTTACACATGACCCAAGCTCGCCTGACTCGACTTGTTGTTGACCTAACCAGTAATCAAATAATATGTTAAGTTTTTAAAGTTAAAGAAGTATAGCAATACCATACTCGAATTAAAGAGAATAAAATTCTCGTTTTTATGACGTATATTTTAAAAAATATATATATTAACGTGTGAAAAAGTTATGGCTTTTTATAAAGTCATGGGATAGTTGGTTTTCAATAAGAGCTAAATGTGTAACTATTATATATTTACATATTCTAATAAGAAAAAAAAATTTTGGACACTTGTCATCTTTTGGTTAATTCTCACAATTTTTTTCCTCCGAAACTAAGATCTTAATGGATCATAATATATGCAATAGATCAATAATTATTCACTTTCTTTTTACACTATATTTATATTATATATATACATTTTTATAAAAATAAATATTAACATATTATTTTACTATATATTCCAAAATATTTGGTGAAGTCCAAAAATCAACAACACAACATATTATTAATATATTGTACTGTGTATATTGTAGAAGATTGTAAATAAAAACAAAACTCCAATATGCTTTAATTTTAAGAAGTAATTTTTTTAACTATTAAATTATAAATATATGCTTAAAATTCGGTCATTTTTTTTAAATCAATCCATTTATTTATTATTATTACTAATATTATTGTAAATTGTCATATAAATTTATAAATTATAAATATGTGCTTTAAATAGATCCATTTATTTTTTAGGTTAATTTAGTAAGTTATATATATGTTAAAATGTAATGATGGTATATACAAATCAATTTCAGCATAAAAAAGATTATCATATTTAATTTTTTAGTTTTTTTTAACAATGATTGTTTCAGGTTTTTTGTGGAACATAATTTTATTTTTTATGGGTCAAAAGTTGGTAAATAGATTGTTTGATGCAAGTTAACTACATTTAGTTCAAAATTTGTTACGGGTCAAAAATGGGAAATTTGAGTATTTTTAAAAGTTTGAGAATGCAAATTGATTTATCGTCAAATTTGTTATGGGTTCAAAGTGTTGACTTGAAAATGTCAAACGGATGAAAGTTGGAATTTTAAACATGATTCGGGTTTCAAATTTATTTTCAAGAGCATTTGTGGAAATAATACAAAAGATTCAGGATTTGGCAAATTGACTATTTCCCTCAACTATTAAAATATAAGAAAAAATTGTGAACACTTTCGACATGTCACCCCTATGCGTATCAATGACTTTTATCAAATGTAACATCCCGTTTCTCGTTTCGGTTAATAAAATAATAATATTGGTTATTATGAGTTGGGCTTGTGTTGGGTTAAATAAATGTGGGTAATGGACTTGGACTAATAAGGAAGGAAGAAAGACCATGGGCTTAAGCCCATGACCCATAATATATAAACCATAATTGTCATTAATCCGTCCATCTTTCACCCATTCCAGACACCATCCAAACACTGTAAGGCCCCGTTCCCAGCAGCCCTACTTTTGCGTCGGATTTACACATAAACACAGTTCTACAAATCAGAGTTACTTAAAACTTTCGCGGAATATAAAACTTTAACCGTTTATTACAAAACAATTAATTCTTTTCTTTGATACCATAACACAAAACATTATATTTAAAACATCTTTTCTTCTTCCTTCATATGCCAGCCGTTCAATCCATGCCATGTGTCATCCTCATGTAACTCTACAATCAGCTCACCTGCGTGCATACTAAAAGTCAGCTACGCTGAGTGAGTTCTAGTTAATCAAGAAACTTATCATACAACCACTACACACAACATATACGTATCCGGAGACACATAATCCACTGTCTAACCTGCTACTACTTAACCACTTAATTACCCCTACAACTTTGCCTCTTAATTTGCCCTACAGCTTAGCCACTTATGCCACTTTAATAACGAATAACGTTATGCCACTTTGCCACTTTAATAACGTATAACGTTATGCCACTTTCCCACTTTAATAACGAAGTCACGTATAGGCTTACCCTACCACGTACTATCGTCATGCCACTAACACTCTTACTAGACTCTTGCCACTTCTAACACACTCTACCTCTACTTGTCTACAACACACTTCATATCATCACATCATTTACATAATAAGCAAGTTACATCATAGCATTCAGACACACTAACAACTACTTAACAATCACTATCCTTGATGATACGTGCAATATCCGAAGATCGTCACGCACCGACAAGCATTATATAATAGCTACCTCGTATGACATCTATAGCATACACTTACCACTTAAGGTAAATGTATTCACACTTCACATCGAGTATGCATACAGCCCCGAAAACATAACAAGGAAATGGGGCTAGAAACTCACCTGAATTCTGTTGCGTTCACCGATAGTAGTTATTCCTTTCTTGAGCTGTGCACGACTAACTGTATAACAATTACACGTATCAATTAACTATCACTATCTATATCGCGTTTCTAGTTTATTCATAACCCACAACGAATGGGGGTCTGGGGGCAGCGCCCCTGGCAGCGGGGTCTAGGGGCGGCAGTCCCTAGCAGGGTCCAAGGGGCAGAGCCCCTGGCTGGGGTCGAGCTGATGCCAGGTCAGCTTGGAAAATTTTATTTACATTAACTGTTTTAACACATTTTCCATTAGGATTTTTTTATTATTAATTAATTCGCCCACTTGATTGCTATAACGAATTAAGCCTAATTCGTTATCACAACACTGTCTAATTCGTCATCAAAATACTGCCTAGTTCGTTATCTTGACTTAGCGAACTGAGTGAGCTAATTCGTTATCTTGCCATGACGAATGGGCGAGTAACAAACCAGCTAACATGGTCTGATTCGTTATCCTCATTCGTCATTTCTCCTTAACGAATCACTTAGCGAGCTGATTCAAGTTCGTCCCCCCCCCCCACCATAACGAATTGCCATAACGAACTGGCTACCCTTCTGTTAACGAATTACCGCTAATTCGTTAGAATTCCGTAACGAATTAGGGTTAGGGTTTTGTCAGACGTCAGACGTCACATCTGATGTGACATAACCTCCGGCGCCACCTTTCCGGCGCCGCCGTTGCCAGAAAAACGTGAATCTCGCCGAAAAAGAGAGATCTCACTCGTTTGGCCACCGTTTTCACCGTTTTCCGTCCCGTTCGATCCAGATCTGAGCTAGGGTGATCCCTAAGCTTATCTTAGGTTCGGTTTATACCCGATTCCACCCAGATCTCGTGATTTCAATGGTTTAACGGTGTCGGCTCGTCGTTTCGTGACTTAATTTAACGTGTTTGTATCTTTACAATATCATAGTATCATTACCTCGGGTCGGAAATCAATTCTTCTTCTTCTTCTCGGTTTCGGCTTAGAGAGAGAGAGTAGGATGAGAGAGAGCTAAGTGTGTGTTTTGTGTGGTGTATGGAGTATGAAAAATGAATGATAATTGGGTGATTAAGTCTTTTATAATTATGGATCATGGGCTTAAGCCCATGGTCTCATCCTTCTTTCCTTCATGACCCAAGTCCATAACCCATATCCATTAACCAACACTAGCCCGACCCATACTAGCTCCTACTCTATTTATTTATTTATTTCTCCGCTTACCCGAGTAAACTTCACCACTACTATTAAATAATATAATTAACATTATCTTAGAAATTTCAGGATGTTACAAATACACACTTAAACTCTCTCTCATATTTCTCTCTTTCTCTAACCGAAACAAAGGAGAAGAACTGATCCCGACCTGAGGTAATGATAGTATGATCTTATATGGATCCAAACCCGCTAGATCCAGTCGCAAAACAACGAGCTGACACCCTCAACCGTTAAAATCACAAGATCTGAATGGAATCGGGTATAAACCGATCAAAAGACGAGCTTAGGGGTCACCCTAGCTCGGATCCGGATAGATTAGGACGAAAAATGATGAAAAACGGTGTAGAAACACGTTTTTCCGGCCATCGCCCATTTTTCCGTCATCGCGGCGCCAGAAAGGCGGCGCGCGAGGTAAGGAAATGTAAGAGAATGTTTCTGGCATTCTCTTACCTAACCCTAGGCGCGTGTAACGAATTCGTTAAGCAATTCTGTACGGAGTATTCACGAATGAGCCCTCATTCGTTAGGCTCATTCGCTAAGCCAATTCGTTAAGAAAGAGTAACGAATGAGCTTCATTCGTTAAGCAATTCGTTACGGAAAACTAACGAATGAGTCCTCATTTGTTAGGCTCATTCGTTATGGTCATTCGTTAAGGCCATTCGTTAAGTGAGAGACGAATGAACCTCATTCGTTATAGGGTTCATTCCTTAGCCAGACCAAACGAATGAGTCCATTCAATATAAAGGACCATTCATTATAAAGGTCAATTCGTTATAAATGTCCATTCGTCAAGAAGTAATGAATAAGCCCCATTCGTTAAAGAATTTGATAACGAATTAGACTTTGAAAGAATGACAGAAAGGTCACTGGACTTAGAATAAAATGGTTTAATTACAAAGAAGCCCTGGAACTTTATGAGTTAGCAAATAAAATAATAAACTAAGAATCCTAATGAAACTTGTGTTAAGGCAGTTAATGGAAATAAAATTTTTCCAAGCTGACCTGGCAGCTCGACCCTAGTCAGGGGCTCTGTCCCGACCCTGCTAGGGGTTGTCACCCCTAGAACCCCGCTTCCAGAGGTGCTGCCCCCGGACCCCCATTAATTAAGGGTTATAATTAAACTAGAACCACGATATGGGTAGTTATAGTTAATTGATACGTGTAATTGTTATACAGTTATTCGCGCACAACTAAAGAAATGAATAACCATTAACGGTGAACGTAACAGGACACAGGTGAGTTTCTAGCCCCATTTCCTTATTATGTTTTCGTGGCTATGTGCATACTCGATGTGATTAGTTAATACACTTACCCTAAGTGATAAGTGTATGCCATATATAATTTATGTGATAATGATTGAAAATATGAATGAGTGCTTGTCGGTACGTGAGCAATCTTCGAATATTGCACGTATAGCCAAGGCATACGATTGTTAGGTGAATGATGTGAAGAATGCCTAGAGTGTTCGTTTGCTATGATGTAAGTATTGTAAATGTGAGGTATGTGTAAGCATGTACATGAATGGTATGTGAGATCTACGTCCGGCATAGTAAGTTAAGATGGCAAATCTCTCTAAACTTCTATTGGAGCTAGACTCGATATGTGATAGCGTAAATAAGGGTTGTGAACCTTATTGGCGTTCCTTACACGGATATTATATAATTGAGTACGCGTTCCTTTTATAGACAATAAATATGGTTCCTTCTATGGATCATTTATGGGGCTCCTTCTATGGATAATGTGTAGTGGTCCTTCTATGAAAAGTATATAGGGTCCCTTATATTGGTAACGTTTAAGGATCCTTCTATGGATAATATCTAGGGATTCTTCTATGGATAGCTGATATAGATCCATTTATAGATGACACAATTTGTTACTTCGATGGATAATAGCAATTGTTCCTCTAATAGATATTATGCAATGGTCCTCTTACAGATAATTATAAAGTGCCTAATTAACTAGAACTCACTCCGCGTAACTGACTTTCAGTATGCACGCAGGTAAATATGTTTAACGAGCTAGCATGAGGATGGCACATGTCATGGACTGAACGGTTGGCATCTGAAGATGGAAGAAATGATGTTTTAAATATGACATTTTATGATATGTTTTAAAAACAAGTTTGAATGTCTTGTAACGAATTATTGAAGTTAACATTTCTGCGAAAGGTTTTAATTAACTATGATATGTAGGACTGTTTTTATGAGTAAATTCAACGCCAATGTAGGGCACCGGGAACGGGGCCTTACATCAAATTTGAAATTTTTTGTCAGCATTAACTTTTCTTTCAATGGTGATCAGAAATTATATGGAAATTACTTGTGTAGGCTTTAGCAGTGTTTCAATGGTGTCATATTACTTGTGTAGGCTTTAGCAGTGTTTACCATTGTTTGGTGGTTTTGGTTTTGTTTACTCTTGTATGGCATGTCATACATGAGAACTAATATGGCACTTTGTCATATTACTTGTACTTTGTTGGTTGTGTGGAATGAATTTAACCGGGTAAAACCCTTTACCCAAAAAAAACATTATATGGAAAGCATGTCATGCAAAACTATGCTCAAATGAAACAAAATATTCACAAAATTGAATGGATTAATATGTTATTTTTTATGTTGTTATTATGACAAAGTCGAGAAGCCCCATGAAACTTATCAAAGTCTTTTTCATGGTGTAGCTCATAAAACATAGTTCTTGAAGAACATTCGCTGTTACAATTTAGTGTTCTCATTTCCTTCGATGGGTGGTAAATTGATAATTATATCAATTAAAATATCTTTATTTAGGCTGAGTGGTTAGAACTACTATTGTATAAGAAGTCCAAGTCCGAAATTGGTTCATAACTAAAATTATTTCAATTATACATATATGACACTGAGAATGAAATTTTCAATAAAAAGAAGCATTCTCGGATACGCTTTTGCACGTGCATTTTTTAATTAAGTTCATTCAGAAATTATTTTGTGATATAAATGAAATCAATTTATGTACACATAGATACAAGCATAGATGTAAAAAAAATTTCATAAACGCTGCAATTACTTGCTTTTTTTCTAATTTTATAATTTGAATTATACCGTGTGTGACACGCGCTCTAAAAGTAGTATTATATAAATTAAGAAAAGCTGATAGCAGTTAAAGTACCAATCTTATAAAATTTTAAATATTAAAAGCTTGTAGTCTTTTTTAACGTTATTAGTAGAAGCTTTTCGCTTCAATTTTTTTCTCCTAACTTAAAAGCTTTAAGTTCCTTAAAACAAAAAAAACTTTTTTATTAAGTATAAGTTTTTACATAAAAATTTAATGATAGAAACTCTAAAATCTATCTACCAAACATACCCTAAATGTCAACTTGAACAATCTCATGGTGTAATGACTATTTGTGTAAAATGTCGTCTGTATATTGAATAAATAAGATTATTTTAAATAAATTTATAGTACAAAGCTAAAATATAAAGAAGTAAATTATAGAACTATGACAAGTGAAATAAAATCATTCTAAATAAATTTATAGTACAAAGCAAAAAAAAATAAAGAAGTAAACACAAATTAACAAGGAGATGAAGACAATAAATAGTAGGCTAACGATTCATATTTAGTATGACTATATATTAAAACAATATTTGAATTTCACACATGTAACAACTCGAACCAACTGACCAGATGATGACGGGGGTAGCCCAAGGAATTAATAAAATGGCTTCCACACATTAACGCTAAAAAGGTTAAAAGCTTCGTTTCCTTCCCAGTTTATGTAAACAAGTATGTGAACAGTACCCACGTGCTACAGTACAATGTCAAATCACTATTCACATCACTGTTCCCTCGGAACAGGAAACATGCTCAGATAAAGTATTATTATTTTAATCACGGACCAACGGTCCAAAGCTTTCCGCCCATAAAGGTCAACTCTCTAGCAAACTGGAGGCTAACTAGTTTAGTTGTAACTGGACGAAAGGCTTGGGTCTCTCCTCCTATAAAAGAATGACTTAGCCATAAACATGAGTACAACAGATCTGGAGTTAACACATACTCCCTGATCTTCTCTTCTCTCTCAATAAATATGCCCTTTGCTTATTTCTTTCTTACTTCACAAACATCATAGCTTCACCGAGAACTTCATACAAAAACCGATTCCAAACATCACGGTCTTGGATCTCCGGTGAACTATAACAACTAACAACAAACTAGTGAACCTCCTTCTACGTTTTGCAAACGTAGAGGGACACCACGACCTGCGTTAGGTTAACCGGAACCCTTGAAGCCTGTTAGCCTAACCAGTCCATTCACTATCATTGGTCTTGTAATTGTTGTAGCAACAAGTTGGCACCCATCGTGGGGCTACGCCGCTTACTTTTTATTAAAGACCAGTAGTGTAGCTCCATTTTCATTAAAATCATCATGTCAGAAGGTGAATCTCCCGATGAACTCAACCAAGTGTCAAGAAAACCGACACCAAGCGTCGGCCAAGAAACTCCGGCGACAACCTCACTTTTTTCCACCCCGGGAGGTACTTCGACGGAACCTTTGTTCCTCGAGTTTTCACCTTTTCGAACTCCAACCCATTCACGATCCAGAGCTCCCTCTCCTCATGCAGGAGTCACGAACACCCCGGAGCGTGTTGACTTGATGATGGAAGGAGTGTCACGGCATTTCTTGCAACTAAGACACCTTCTTAACCAACACGTGAGCCAAGAAAGAGAAAAAGGGATAAGAATAAGGCTGGAGTGTGACGATTCAGAGCCCTCATTGTCGCTCGGACATCCACCTTCCCCTCTAACCAGCTCACAACCGGTTGCTTCTCATTTCGAAGCTGTTCCAAGTGTAACCTGTCAACCTTTTAACCCATATCCTTACACCTATAGGAGACGAAGCCCAACGGCTTTCCCCTTGTTTACTTCACGACCCCATGGGCACGAGACCACTCTCGACCAAATATGGCAATCACCAGCTTCAAGTGTTCCTCCTACAGCCACTACATGGGAGCAGGCCATGTCGGTCTTGCCCTTGGCTCGAAGTGCAGCAACGAGCACTCCCATGGGAACAAATCAAACAGCAGCAACTCCTGAAAGCCTTCAAGGCTTTAACCTCATGCCTCAGATGATGTCTCAAATGATGGCACACTTCTCTTGGACCCGGCTCATCAACCAAGCGCTGGGTACTCACCAAGGAACCACAAGTCATAATCCTGCTGTAAGGCTAGACGAAGATTTGGCAAAACCTTACAAGCCCGGTAACCTATCTTGTTTCTCTCAACAAATCGCCGATTATGACTTTCAAACAAATATAAAGATGCCACCCCATATAAAAACGTATGATGGGACTGAAGATCCCGAAGATCACCTCCAGGTCTTCACTGGGGCAGCCAGAATCTAAAAATGGTCCCACGCTGAGTGTTGTTTGATGTTCATGCAAACACTAGTCGGATCAGCCAGGATATGGTTCAATGACCTTTCTGCCCAAAGCGTTCGAAGCTTCGATGACCTGAGCAAGGGATTCTTGGCCAACTTTTCACAACAAAGAAGGTACGTCAAGGATGCCACGGTCATTTTTCAGATAAAGCAAAAATATGATGACATCCTTCGAGATTTCATCAAAAGGTATAAAAAAGAAGGGTTGACATATGTGGGGGCTGATGAAAAAATGAGGGTGGTAGGCTTCATGAACACCATCACCTCCAAACACCTCACAAGAGACTTCAACAAGTGCCTACCTAAAACCCTTGAAGAAGCTCTTGAATGAGCTGAGGCTATATTCGAGGTGAAGAGGCTGTTGATTTCAAAGAGCAAAGAAAAAGAGCTCCTAGTTGGCGAGGAAACAGCCCCAACCGAAAGAAAGGGAACTACAATCCCTATGATAAATATCCAAGGAGCTCAGATCAACGAAGGCCTGAAGGTCGGAACCCTCCAAGCAAGGAAAAGACTATGAACTTCACATTCTTAACCAAAACCCCTCAGGAGATCCTTGTCACCGAAGAAGTAAAACACAACTTCCGACCTCCTCGACCCTTGCCCAAAAGCAAGAAGAACGAAAGCTCCACCCAGTTATGTGAGTTCCACGAAGAAAAAGGTCACCACACAAACGATTGCTTTCAACTCAAGAGAAGAATTGAGGAAGCTGTCAAGTCTGGAGAATTGGCTCATTTGGTGAAAGGGGTCAAAGACAAGATGGCTGAAAGAAAACGCAAAGAAGTGAATATGGTGAATATAGACCAAGGTGTTCCCCACAAACAACAACGCTTGGAAGCTTGGGAGCTTCAATGCGCCTGCTTCCCACCACCTGAAGGTAACTTACTCTCAAACCCTTTAGTAGTAGCAGCGGTCGTGGGAACACTCAGCACAAGCAAAGCCTACATCGACACAAGGGCGGACACAGAGATCATGTATGAAGGCTTCTTCAACCGGCTGAGTAAGGAAGAGCGTTCAAGGCTTCAACCCTCCGGGACGTCTATAAAAGGTATCGCCGATATACCCTTGAAGCCATTAGGCCAACTAACCCTTGATGTTCGTTTTAGTGAAAGCAAGATGAAGAAAACCAAACCACTCACTTTTGTGGTTATCTACACCTTCCAGCTATGATGTAATCATAGGAAGGCCAGGACATTGTGTGTTCAACATGGTTGTTTCGGTTGGTCAAGGTGTTGCGAAGTTTCCCAGCGAAATAGGAATTGAAACCCTTCAACCCACCCAAGAGGTTTACACGGTTGAAGGGGAAAGTTCAAAAAATGAAGATGAGGAACAAGGCTTAATCATAAACCCCAAGTACCCTGAACAAAAGGTATGGTTAAACACAAGCCTTTTCAAAGAAACCCTCTCACACCTTGAGAAGCTGTTGATACACTATAGCGATGTCTTTGCTTGGTGCCCGGAAGACATGACAAGCATCCCTAGAAGCATTGCAAAACATGAGCTGAAAATACCTCCCGATGTCAAGCCTGTTGTCCAAAAGAAACGGAGCCTAGCCCCTGAAAGAAGCTTGGCAGCGTGTCAAGAGGTTGAAAAGCTTGTACAAGCTGGGATCCTACGTGAGGTCAAGTATCAATCTTGGGTGGATAATTCAGTCATGGTTCGAAAGCCTGACAAGTCTTGGAGGATGTGCATAGACTTCAAGACTTAAACAAAGCATATCCAAAGAATTGCTATCCCTTACCCGAGATGGACCTCAAGTTTGACTCTTTAACCGGCCATCCCTTTTAGTGTTTTCTTAACGCTTACAAGGGTTACCATCAAATTCTCGTGAAAGTGGAAGATGAAGAAAAAACTGCATTCCACACGGACAAGGGTAGTTTTTGTTATCAAAAGATGCCTTTTGGCCTAAGAAATGCAGCGGCAACCTGTCAACGCTCGATCGACAAAGCATTTGCTAGCCAAATTAGCAGAAACCTGGAAGCTTATGTTAATGATCTGGTAATCAAAAGCAAAACCGTGCATCAAATGCTTGAAGACATACAAGAAACCTTCCAAAACTTAAGGAAGATCAACATGAAGCTTAACCCCGGAAAATGCTCATTCGGGTTCGAAGAAGGCAAGTTTTTAGGGCACATCATGGGGAAACAAAGCATAAAAGATAATCCCAACAAAGTCAGGGCTGTTCTTGAAACCAAATCCCCACAAAGCAAAAAATAAGTGGAAAGTCTGAATGGAAAGCTTGCAGCCTTGAAGCGTTTTACCTCCAAGCTTGCTGAGAAGTCCCTACCCTTTTTCAAAACACTAAAGGGTTGCACCAATAAGAAAGATTTCAGGTGGACGGAAGAAGCAGAAGAAGCCTACCAAATGAAGCATCACTTGGCTTCACTTCCAGCTATTGCAGCCCCTGAAACAGGAGAACTGATCTCTGTCTATCTCTCAGTCGCTGAAGAAGCATTAAGCGCGGTTCTAATCATCGAACGAGACAAAGTTCAGGTACCCGTTTATTTATTTAGTAAAACACTAAAACTGGCAGAGATCAAATATCCTCCTTTGGAAAAACTTGCTCTGGCCTTAATTCAAACGGCTAGAAGGCTTCGAAGGTACTTTCAAGCACACCCTATACAAGTGGTCACTGACCAACCCATCAAAAGTGTGCTTGAAAAACCAGAAAATTCAGGCCGATTGGCCAAATGGGCTGTGGAACTAGGTGAACATAACATCACCTATGTCCCAAGAAAAGCTGTCAAAGCCCAAGTCTTGGCGGATTTCATTGTAGAAATCTCGAAGCAAGTCACTCCTGAAATACACACAACCACCACTGAACCTTCTGATCCTGAAGCCTGGAAGCTTTTTACCGAGGGAGCTTCCAGCATCGAAGGGTCAGGAGCTGGGCTCGTTTTAATCAACCCCGACGGGTTAAAATTTACATATGCTCTTAGATTTGAATTTCAAACCACCAACAACGAAGCTGAATACGAAGCATTGATCGCCGGTCTGAAGATTGCCAAAGAGATGAAGATCCAAAAGCTGCAAGTCTTCACAGACTCGTTGATTGTTTCAAGTCAAGTCAATGATAGCTATGTAACCAAAGAGCCCAACATGAAGAAATACTGTGAAAAGGCAAAAGGGTTGATGACCACGTTTCAAGAGTGCACCATCGAACAAGTCCCAAGATCACAAAACAAAAGAGCCGATGCCCTGAGCAAACTAGCATCCCTCACATTTGCACATCTCACCAAGAAAGTATTGGTGGAAGTGTTGAAAACTCCTTCAATTCAAGAATTGGAGGTTCAAGATGTAATCACTGAAGAAGGTCCCAATTGGATAACTCCCATAGAAAAGTTCCTCAAAAATGGTGAGTTACCTCTGGACCAGACGGCGGCTGAAAGGGTTCAAATAAAGTCCAGACAGTATGTGTTACAAGGAGAAACCCTTTATACAAAGGCCTACCTTGCACCACTTCTGAGATGTGTGGGCCCTGAACAAAGTCAATATCTGATCAAAGAGGTTCACGAGGGGATATGTGGAGCTCATTTTGGGCCAAGAACGGTGGTTGCAAAATTGATGAACCTTGGATACTTCTGGCCCACAATGCACCGAGATGCAACCGAACAACTCAAGAAGTGTGAATCTTGTCAAATTCATGCATCTGTCCCAAAAAGTCCCAAGCACGATCTAGTCCCCATCTCCTCAGCTTGGCCATTCCACAAATGGGGAATGGACATCCTTGGTCCATTCCCACCGGCCAAAGGTGGGGTAAAATTTTTGCTAGTAGCCGTTGACTACTTTACCAAGTGGCCTGAAGTCAAACCACTTGCAAAGATATTGGGCAAACAAGTCAACGACTTTGTGTGGGAAAGCATCATTTGTCGCTACGGGTTGCCAGGAGTGTTGGTCACGGATAATGGGAAATAATTTGCTGAGAAGACTTTTAGCACATGGTGCAAAGAATTCAGAATCACTCAAGTGTTCAGCTCAGTTGCATACCCACAATCCAACGGCCAAGTTGAAATAAGAAACAGAACCATCGTTGGAGGAATCAAAGCAAGGCTGGGAAGGCATAACAACAATTGGCTTGAAGAACTCCCAAATGTTCTATGGGCAATAAGAACAACCGAAAAAACAAGCCACAAACGAACGCCTTACAGCATAGTGTTCGGATCGGAAGCTGTAATCCCTGCCGAAGTCAGAGTTGTGACTCAAAGAACACTCAACATGGACCTCGAATCAAACAACAATAGACCATTTTGAATTTGCAACTCCTTGAAGAAATTCGTGATCAAGCCGCAATACAAGAGGCTAAGTAGAAGCAAAAAATGGAAGCTTATTACAATGCAAGAGTGAAACATGAACGTTTCAAGCCTGGAGACCTTGTACTCCGAAACAACGAAACCAGCAAAAAAGAAAATCAAGGAAAACTTGGCCCAAAGTGGGAAGGACCATACACAATCCTTGAAGCTCACAAGGGTGGATCCTACAAGCTAGCCGACACAGAAGGCAAAAAGCTTCCAAGACACTGGAACGGCAAAACCCTTAAAAGGTTCCATGCCTAGGCAAAGTTTAAAAATGCACGTCAAAAGATGTATAATTCTTCTTTTTGTGAACAACAACCTCTTGAATGAATGATAAAGTTTTTGTCATAACTTGTCTTTACTATCCTATAATCAGGTTGAGAACCTAGCAAGAAACTCCATGGCAAGGGCCATGTAAGGGGATGAGCTCCCAGGCCATATCGCTCAATAGGTTCAAGGTTTAAATGGACCTATATAAGGGGTGAGTTCCTATATCAATCCAACTCCATGAGACTTAGAAAATTTTTCAACTAAACCTTGTCTCATAGACAGGTCTGAACAGCCTACACCAATTCGTTCCTTAAGTTTTGAAAAAGTTTACGAAACAAAAACATACACTAAGTAGTGATACAAAGGATAGCCTACATGTGCTTTTTACCTAACAAAGCCTTGAAGCTAAAGTGACTACAGCACTAAAACTTCTTATGGAAAGTTAGCTAAAAACATATAAAACTAACAAGACAAGCAACCATAACACAATACATAGAACATACGATTCATAAACAAGGCCTTCTAGGGCCATAACCAACAACATTCATAATAAGACATTAAGGCTAAACAAGGAAATCATAAGGATTCCCATAAAAATGTTCAAACGGCCAACAAGGCCAATGACAACCATAAGGCAGAAACTTTAAGAGTTTCGTGCCAAACCTAAATTGTTTAAAGTACATAACATTGTTTAAAGGTGCTAAGAAAGCTACGCATCAAGTGTTTAAACATCAGAAACAGGCTTTGAAGTACTAGCCTTACCACCCTTAGCTTTCTTGGCCTTCTTCACTTCCGGGCCAACACCAGCAACGGCCGAACCTTCGAGGCTTGCCGTATGAGATCCATCGCTACCTCCAGATAAAGTTTCCTCGCTATCACCAGAACGGGAACGCTTCTTAGACAAGGACTCAAGCACCTCTTTAGAAACTTTTTCATCAAGGCCGGATGGTTTCAAGCCCTGCAAAACGGAAAGAGGCTTACCAAAGCATGACGATACTTCACCCACATAAGGGTAAGTGAGCCTTTCCATTGCACAAACTGAATTTGAGAAGAGCTTGTAAGCTTCACGGTTGAACAGGGGCGACTGCTCCATAGGTTGACCGGCTTTGTGATGTTTGAAGCCTGCAACAAAGCCCAAATGCTTCCCATGGCCCAGCAGCTTCGTGTAAACGTCGCCCAACACCGAGTTAAATTCATTGGAATGAAGCAGGTAAGTTACAACCTGATGAAACCCGTGCTCAATTAGCCACCTGTTGTCATTAGAGATCTGGGTGACCGAAGCCTTCAAGCCTTCTTTCTCCATCTCAAAGGCTTTCCTCTGCACCTCAAAGGCTTCCCGGTCAGCATCCAACTTAGCCCTATCAGCTTCCATAGCTTTCTTCAACCCTGCTACCTCAATCTCATAGCCACGTGACAACTCATCAATCTTCTTAACATAACCCTCCTCTTTCTTTGAAAATCCGTCAATCTCTTTCTTCATCTCCATCATGGAAGCTTTCATTTTCTTCTTCTTCTTGGAAAAATCCTCATACTCCTGCATCCCCTTTCGAAAATGAGTCACACCCTCTGCCAAAAAGGCAGAAAGGTTACAAAAACTCAAGATCAACCTCGACAACTTGGAATCACCTTCCATACCAGAAATAGTCTCACGAACACCAGGGGAGCAAAATTGGCTAACACATCAGCACAAACTTCCGGATCTTTGAAGCTATCTCCAACCTTCACATTCCACTCCGGCACATAAACTTCAATCCCATTCAACCCTTGAACCATTGGCATCGCAACTTTCTTACTAGTCGATTTCTTATTCTTGGAAACAACCAAACCCTGCTCCTTATCCCCTTCCACACTTGA